>NW_021628839.1:0-22147 GCF_900005765.1 Plasmodium relictum | reverse complement strand
TTTAAAAAAAAAAAAAAAAAAAAAAAATAAAGTTATTTTTTTTTTGTTTGTTTATTTATATATATATACATCTTTGTAATTAAAAAAAAAAAAAAAAATTAATATTTTTTTTTTTTGGAAGAGTTTTATGAATGAATGTTATGAAATGTTATGTTATGTTTTAATTTTTAGTGTAAATAAAAATTAAAAGAAAGAAATGTTAACTTATTAAAAACTTAAGAGATAAGAGAAATATTTATGTATTATTCAATGTATATTTTTGAAATAACATTGAATATCATAAAATTTTGACTTAATAAATTGCTATAAATTATTTGTATGTTTTTAATTAAAAGAAGATATTAATTCTTTGTAAATAAAAACTCATTTATAACTGTTAATAGGATTATTAAAAGTTGCAGTAAAATTTAACTTCGATTAAATATTATGCATCATAAGAAAACAGTATATATATATATAATAAAAACGAATATATATACATAAACGTATACTTAGTTATACATGCTCTTTATTAATTTGTTTGTTTAATACTCTAGCAAAGTCATTAAACGGGCAATTAATAAATCAGTAGTACACTAAGCTAGTTTACTACTTGTGTGCGTACAAGTTAGCCATGCAATGATGCTACTTAATAATAATAAAAAAAAAAAAAAATAAAAAAATAAAGTTAATTTTTTGTTTGTTTGTTTATTTTTATTTATATGCATCTTTGTAATTAAAAAAAAAAAAAAATTAAATATTTTTTTTTTGGTTGTCGAAATTATTCTTTTGTTATGTCATGTTATGTTTTAATTTTTTTTAGTGTTTTAAAAATTAAAAGAATTAATGTTTTCTTATAAAAACTTAAGAGATAAAAGAAATGTTTATGTATTATTCAATGCATATTTTGAAATAACATTGAATATAATAAAATTTTGACTTTATTAGTTATTATAGTTTATCTGTATGTTTTTAATTAAAAAAATAAGTAATTCTTTGTAAATAAAAACTCATTTATAATAATTAAAAAAAAAAACTAATATATATATAAACGTATATTTAGTTATACAATGCTCTTTATTAACTTGTTTGTTTAATACTCTAGCAAAGTCATTAAACGGGCAATCAATAAATCAGATATATAATATTTAATTTGAATTAAATAATTCTGTATTGCTTAACAAATATATGTTTACTTTTATAAATATATTTTTATTTACAAAGAATAAGTATATTCTTTTAATTAAAAACACATTTAAATTTATAAAAAATAACAAAAATTAAACCAAATTATTCAATGTTATTTCAAAATATATAAATTAAATATAAAACAAACATTATACTTTTTCATATAATAATTTTTTATATAAGTAAAAATTAATTATTTTTTTAACTCAAAAACGCCAACTTCCCATGAAAAAAAAAATTTATTATTTTTTTTTTTATTTATTTTATTAACCTTTTGTAAAATAAAATGAGCTACCGGTCTGGAAAATAGAGATCAGCTATATGCCGATGCTAGTTTAAAAAAAAAAAAATATGTGTATATATATATGGAGTTATTTTTTTTTTTTTGTTTATTTTATTTATATGCATCTTTGTAATTAAAAAAAAAAAAATTAAAATTATTTTTTTTTTTTGTCAATAGACGTTTGTTCAAATTAAAAAGAGAATAAGTTTTTATTTACACAAAAAAATAGACATATATAAAAAGTATAACATTTATGTTGTATTCGATGTAAATATATTGAAATAACATTGAATAAATTAGAATTTTAACTTTTGTTATTTGTTATAAATTTTATTTGTGTGTTTTTTAATTAAAAGAGTATATTAATTTTTTGTAAATAAAAACTCATTTATAACAGTTTAACATGTCTATTAAACAATGCAGCATAATTTAATTCAAATTAAATATTATGTATCATAAAAAACCATCATATATATAATAAAAATAAGTTGCTAGAATATTGAACAAACAAATTAATAAAGCATTTATATATTTGCCGTTATTAAAAAAAAAAAAGATTTTAATTTTCTTTTTTTTTGTTGGTTAAATGATAAATGAAGAATTAATTCTTACTTATATAAAGATTAATATATGAAAAATGACAATAAAAAAACTTTTTATTTCATTTAAATTAATAAAAAGCATAACGTTTCCGTTTTATTCTATTTGCATATTTCGTAATAACAGTGAATAAATAAAAATTAAATTTTTTTATTTGTTATAGCTTAAGTACTTGTGTGCGTTTTTAAATTAGAAGGATATATTTATTCTTTATAAATAAGTATACATTTATCAAATCAAATACATGTTTGTTATGCAATATAGAATATCTTAGTTCAAATTAACTGACATATATGATAAATATTTCTATGTATAATATATGAATAAGTATATTTAATTATACATGCTCTTTATTAATTTGTTTTTTTAATGCTCTAGCAAAGTTATTGAACATTAAATTAATAAATCAATTATCTATAAATTTCTTCTATCTTCATATTATATATTTCAGTTATATAATATTATATGATATTGAAATCTATTCAAAACCGATTTAAAAAAAAAAATTGATATTTTTTTTTTCATTTATGTATTTACTAAGACGAGGTATTTTTGGTTAGAAAAAATTTACTAAATTTTTTTTGTAATAAAGTAGCTAGTCCAACTATCTATTTTTTATTCTACTTGCACACAATTGCATTTTATTTTGAAAATGGTTAACATATTCATTCATTAACCAAGCATCCAATTAATAAATCAATTAAAGAGGCTTATGATAATCATATATATATCATGAAAATTAAACCTGGGGAATAAAAGAAAAGATGGAAAAACAAAACAAGGAAGTTATTTAAAATTTCATTGACAATTATTATTTAATTGATCAAAAAGATAATGATAAGTTAAAAAATGAATTAGGAGAAAATTCTAAACTTTGGAAAAATAAAAATATGGAAACTAAAGATAAATATAAAGTTTTTATTAAAGTGCAAAGAAAACATTGTCATTATATCTATAGGCCATTAAGTTAAGAAATATTATCAGTAATATATATTTTTTTATTAACCATTCAATGACTTTTCTAGAGCATCGAACAAAAAAGTTAGTAAAGAAGACGTAGAGTTTTTTGTACTGATTTTATTCATTGGAAAAATATATTTACGCTATTAAAAAAATTAATTTATGCATATAATTTAAATAACTGAGAAATTATTGTTTTAGACATATTTATTTACTTTAATAAATATATACCTTTATTTTGATAAGAAATATAAGTCCTCATTAAAATTATTGATTATGTAAAATAAATAATTACAACAAACAAATTAATTTAAAATATACCGATAAACAGTCTCTTAAAAAAGGAACTTAAAAATTAAATATTAGTAAAAAAAAGATTCTTTTTGCTTTTCTTTTAAATTTCCAATTTAATTTTTTTATTGCTTATATTCTTGTAACAAAAAGGTTGCTATTTAATCTTTCATAAAAAAAAAATATCTCTTTTTTTTTATTAAATGAATAAAAATAAGTTTAACAGAAACAATAAATGGACAAAAAAAAAAAAATGTTCATACTTATTTTATTTTTTTTTCAAAACTAGCGAATGCATGGCAAACTCAATATTTCCCCTATTAACAACTATTATTTTATAAAGGACTAATAGTATCATTTATTTACTAAGTATCAAAATAATAGATTATTATAAAACTTTTTTTTAATTTATTATTTATGAACATAAAATTTCAGAAAAAAGAGAATAAATATTTTCCTTGAATTTATGTCTATATTTATTCTTGATCTAAATTTGCTTCTTGTTCATTCTCGTCAAAGTCATCGAAAAAACCTGAATCTGCACTTAATATTTGCACATGATTACGCCAATATCTTCCATGATGTCCCTATATTTTAATATTATTTTAAGTTATATATGTAATTAAAAATAATATAAATATACATTTTAAATGTGACTTTACTTGGAAGTGTTTGGCTATTAAAAGAAACATAAGTATAAGAGAAATATATGCGAATAATAATACAGGAAGATATATTATATTTATACGATTATTAACATATAAAGTTGATGTTATATTCACTGAAGAATTACTTGCAAGTTCTGTTGAATTTAAAGAAGATATATTTTGTTGTTGAATACTCATATTAAACAAAAGATGCTCTTAATTTGTTTATTTACATAATTACTTGTGCTGTAGTTATATTCAAGTAAAAATAATGTAAACTATTTTTTATATAAAAAAAAAATTACAACGAATATATATATATAATTGTATAAAAAAAAAGGAAATAATAAAAAAGAACATTCTATATTTACATTAGTTTAAAATTTAGTAAAATATTTGTAAATTCATATTAAAAAATTAAATCCAACAAAAAAGTTAATGGTTCATCTTTAAATATTAAATACTAAAAGTTTCTGTATTTTTTTTTATAACTGTTTTTATGGGAAGTTAAAATAAACAATAAAAAAAAAAATAAGATTAATTAATATATATATTATTTTTGAATAAATATTTGTAGAAACATAAACACTTGATTAAAAATAATGTAAAAATTATTATGAATCAATAATAAGTAAAGTTTTACTTAAAATATAATTTTAATTTAATTTAAAAATCGCTTTGACAAATAAATAATTAGATATATATAAGCTTGAAAGATAAAAACATTAATTTACACAAATTTATAATAATATATTATTTTGCATAAATAATTAATGCATTCTTAAATTTAAAAAATGAATGAATTTTTATAGAAAAAGAAAAAAATTTCTTCATATTTTACATCATATTTAATTCTATATTTTTTATATAATTACAATTTTTTTAATGTATTTTTAATATTATTAGTAGTAAATATAAATATATTTATTAAATTATATTATTTATTAAAATTTTTATTATTTCATATACTTCTACTCATATCTTTCTTAAAAATTAAACCTGAAGAAATACAAAAAAAAAATTGATATATGAATTTACCTTTTATATCATTTAGTAAATATTTCATTTTATTATTAAAAATTTTTTTTTTTGCATGAAAGTACTTCATATTAATTTATGTAATTCATCATGACACTTCTGAAAATACATGAAAAAATTTAAACAATTTTTAAAATAAAAAAAAAAATTGATATTAAAAAAACGTACATATTATTGATTGCTGTTTTCTACTTAAAATTTTATATATTATATATATATACATTTTTAATTTTTTTATTATGTTGGTTCTATAATTGTTGTTTTCACCCTTTTATAATGTAATTAATTGTTATTATTTAGTTATTTCATTTATTTGTATTTTTATTACGAAAATATACAAATTATTTATTCCAATTAATTTTTTCACTGCAGGTTTTTTTTTATTAATAGAATATAATGGATACAAAAAAAACTTTAGCACATGCCAAATGCTATAAATTTAAGATATAATACATCAAATAGTTAATTTTTTAATATAAAATTTTAATTTTTTATTTTATTTGTAATGCTGAAATTTTCATAAAAATAAATTTCAAAATAAACATTCCGGAAAAATAAAATATTTTATTGTAAAACTTTAAAAAATTAACAGAAACATTGTATAATCTCATAAGAAGGATATACATTCTTTAATATCATAACTTCAAAAATTAAGTTCTATTAATTGTGATTTAAACTATTTTTTTTTTTAAAATATCCAGATATATTTACTAGAAAGAAGAAAATGTAAAGAAATAGATATAGTAGCATAGCATTATTGTATAATTAGTAATACATTTCTAATTAATTATAATGATTTTTCTTTTTTTATTACTTATTCATTTAATGGATAAACCTATATTATAAAATTATATCATTTTCATTTTATATGTATCCTACACAAATATAAATAACATCTTATTTTACGATATGTGGCATGTGCTCAATTTTTATAAACCGTTTTTTTTCTATTTTTTGTCACGTGAATTTATTGTATAAGAAAAAAAAAGAAAGATTTAAAAAAAATTAAATATTTTAATATAGAAATTAATAAAAAAAAGTTACATTATCTTTTATTACAATAACTATTTGTGTTAAAATACTTCTTTTTAAATATATTTGTTTTTGGTACTTTAAAATTTTTATTAAAATAAAAAGTAAATATTTTTCATTTATATATTTTTTTTTAAATTCGTATGCTCTTTCCTTTATCATTTCTTATTTAATTTATTTTCACTTTTTTTTTTATTAGTTTATTAGAAAAAATATAGATATTATGAAAACATTAATGCTATATGAAATCATTTACAAGAATTAATTAAAAGGAAAAAAAAATATTTTTCTCTAGAATAGAGAAAGACTTAAAATAACAGTAAAGTTAATTGTAATATTAATAATGAAAATTATTAAATCATATAATGCTAATAATGACAAAAAAAAAAATATCAAAATAGAGATAAATATTAAAAATTAACTTTTTAAATAAAATCGAAAGTGAGAGGAATATAATATAATTAACTAATTAATATATATTCTTAAAAAATAAAATTTTTTTTTAAATTATAAATTATTTTAGTATATATAAAATAAAAGTGTTTAATACATGTTTTATCTTTTTTAATATAATTTGAAAAATTGTTTTAGAGTAATTTATTATTTTTATAAATATATTTTTGGAAAAAACAATTTATTTTATTTGTTTTATATTTTTATATATACATTTAGATGCATTTACCCATTGAAAAAAATTTTTTTTTTATAGAACATAAACTAATTATGAAAATATATTAATAAATATAAATTTCTAGATAGAAGAATTGCATTTTCGTCATATCTAACTAAAAAAAAAAAAATTATAATAGTTACTTGTTTTATTAACAACAAGGTTCAGTAAGGATGTTTTCTTTCATTTACAGAAAGTAATAAATCAGGAAAGAAAAAATGGAAAATAGAATAAATTATATTATTACATAAATAAGTTACATAATTCCTTTAAAATTTATTAGATATAGTATTCTTTATATTGTTAAATTTATGATATTTTAAACAAATGTACTAAAAAGATATCTTTATGGTATTTCTAATTGTATTATAACAATTCCATAATGTAAAATAATAAAAAAAAAAATACGTTTTTATATATACCTTTAATTTTTTTACAAAATCATTCATCGGACGCACAAAGTAAATTTGATTATTTATTTACGTATTTATTTTTATATAAATTTTACTACAAAACTTATTTTTTGACAAATTTAAATAGAAATTTATAAGAATTAAAATGTTAAAACTCTTATAATAGGCATAATTGACTGAATTTTTTTTTTTTTTGAAGAGGTTAAGAAATATTAATGCAAAAATAAATAGATAAATAAATAAATGTAGAATTTTGAAATTATGGTATTTTTTGTTAATAAAATGATAACTTTATGAAAAAAAAGAAAGTGCATGCTATAATTTACATCATTAGTCGATAGCATAATATATAGAGTATTCGTTATAGAAGTAATGATTATACTAGTTTCCGTTATTACATTAGTTTTAAAAATAATTTTCTATTAACATGATTGATTATAATAAGCATAGCAAATTTTGCTACTACGTTAAGTTATTATCATATTATATTTTTCGCTAAAAAAATTACACTAATATTATAAAATAATATTGTATAAATTAAGATATAAATTTTATAATTATTTAAAAAGTACATTATTCCTATTTTTATATATAGTAAAAATTAGTTATGTGTAATATAAATTTTTTAAATTCATATATTAGACAGTAAATTTGTGTTAAAAAAATTAATTTATTCTTATTTTAGTATAACAAAAAAAAAAAAAAAATTATAAATAAATATATTAAATATAGATAAAAAATATATTCATTATATATTTAAATGAAAAAAATAATAAAAAAATTTTTTTTTATATATCATATTATTAATTATGGGTTTTAATTTTATAATAAAGTGAATATTTGTATTGCATAATACATCTTTTTCTAATAATTAATCGCATCATTTATAACTAACATTATATACATGTTATAATTGTTAATACATATATACAATTAAAATGTGCATATTATAAAACTTCTACATCTTTTTATATCATATATGATTAAGTTATACAATATTGTGTATTTATTTACTTCGAACATATTCCATTATGTTAAAATGCATTAATTTTTTTTTAATCTGGAAATAAGAACCTTCATAAAAAAAAAATACTGCCTTTATTAATAGAACATTCTTTTTTGTAAAATTTATGGATATGTTTATAAATATTATACATAAATCTAATTTATTTAAATTCCACAAAATGGAATAAAAATTTCCATTGAATGTATTAGCATACTACAAGAAAGTCTTTTTATCTTAACACATTGTAATAAACATATTAGTTTTAGTAAGATTTATGATAATAAAAAATAAATTTTTGTTAAGGAATATCTTTAAAAAACAAGATGGGTTATTGTATACAATTCTAAAATTGCCCTACATGCCAATAAATATAGATTAAAATTTTCAAACATACATTCATTTATTAAAAATAATTAGTAAAAAAATATGCCTAATATAAAAAAAATTATTAAAATATTTATTTGTTATTATCATATAAAAAGAATTAAAATACTATTTTTAAATATGTATGAAATTCCCTAATTTACGTCACATGCTTATTAACATGTTTTTAAAATTGCAATAAATTATTTATGAATTTCTTTTATATAGTATTTTGAAAAAAAAATAGATATGATACCATATTTCAATTATATCATACAAAAGAGAGAGACGAAATAAAAATTTTCATTATAAATACAAGGTTTTCGCTCATATATTTTTATATAATTAAAATATTCTTTACATTATGTAATATTGCATATATAAATATCAAACTTTAACTTTCTATTATTCTTTGTTTTTATCTTTATTTATCGAAACAATTTATAGAAAATAATTATTTTTCCTTTTAATTTTTGTCTTTTAAGATTTAGATGAAAGAAAATAACTTTTTTTTTGTCTATATGTTTTCATTAAAATATATATCTACATTCTTAATTTTTTCATGATGTTCTTCCATATATTATCAGAATTACATATCATTAAATTTACTTAAAAATTTGACAACTCAAAAAAAAAAAAAATTAAACATTTTCTTAATTTAGTTATATACTAGTACATACTAAATATTTTAAAGTAAAAAAAAAAATACTATACCTTAAATTAACAAAAATAATAAAATTTTATAAATAAAAATGTTATTTAAAACTCTAATTTTTCATATTACACAACATTTCTATTACTAAGCTTGAAACTGATCCATTAATAGAATAAAAAAATATATTTTCTTTTACGAGTATTTTTTTTTTTTGGTTTTCATCGTCATGAGTTAAAATCAAAAGAAAAAAATACTCGTAAAAGAAAATATATTTAATTTATGTATCCTAGTTTTATAAAAGACAGTATTATCTATCATATATTTGAACATATATAAATAATATAGATAATACATAATTTTCTTTTGTGCACACCTTAGTACTACCTCATTATTATAGAAAAAGATTAACATGATGTTTATCAATGGCTAAATCATATTTTATTATGTTAAATATGATATATTTTTGAAATTTAACTAATTTATTCTATTTTATATTAGTAGAACAACTAAAAGATTAAGCAAAATTTGTTGTACAATTATTTCTTCTTCATAAAATCCGTAGTAATAATGTCTTTCCACTTATTTCTCGTATTTTCTTTATGATCCTTCCATTCTTCTTTATTTTCATTTATAAAACTTCCAAGTCCTTCACGTGTCAATCCTCCTTGATTAGTTAAAGAATAAAATGTTTTATTATCTTCAGTTTCCTTATCTGTTAAATCCTTTAATAATCCTAAATACCATTTTTTCCATTCCTTCTCTAAATTTTTTTTATTATAATTATACATATCTACAAGGGAATTATATAAATCCGATAACTCTGACATTAAATCAAGAAAATAATTTCTTTGGCTACCTCGGTGTTGCCACCATAATATGTATACATCTTGTATATTTGGAATATCATCTAATCCATCAAGCATTTCATCTATTTCTTCTTCACTTAACTGTTCAAATAGCTCTGAATTTTTTTCCTTATTGTTTTTTTTTTGTGAGTTTACTTTACCCGATTCAGTGTCTATGTCATCTTCCCCTTCTTTACTTTGGCCATTTACTTCATCTTCCTCTTCTTTACTTTGGCTATTTACTTCCTTTTCCTCTTCTTTTTTACTTTGGCTATTTACTTCCTCTTCCTCTTCTTTTTTACTTTGACTATTTACTTCTTCTTCCTCCTCTTCCTCTTCTTCTTTACTTTGGCTATTTACTTCCTCTTCCTCTTCTTCTTCTCCTTCTTTACTTTGGCCATTTACTTCATCATCACTTTTTTCGCCTTGGCCATTTTCTTCTAAACACACAGAATTGCTACAACTTGATCTAAGTTGTACACTTTTCTTTTTCTTTTTTTTACAAATACATTCAGTTAGTTTCCTGGAATATCCGTTACTTAATTGTAAGTCTGAAATGATATTTCTTTTAGATATACATATATTCTATAATAGCATTTTAAATATAAGTATTTAAAAAATATTTATAGATAAATTATTTTAATTTAATTGAATATCTTAAAGATTAAAAAAAGTACATACACTTATAAATTTGAATTTTATCTTACTAGTAACAAGAGATAAAATAGGGAAAGACAAAAATAAATAAAAAGTTTAGAAAATGCAAAATTTGAGAAATTTCGTTTTTGAAAATTTTTTCCCTTCCTATTTAATGAAGACACAAATTCATTTTTTACATTTGTATTATTGGAGGCTAAAAATCTTCTTTTTAAAAATAAATTTAGTGTGTTACTAAATCCCATCTTCAATATATTCTTAAAAAACAAAACAAATTGCCTTAAAAAGTAATTTATCTTTGAATTTCAATATAATTAACACTACAGATGTTATTATATGAAATTTTTATTTGTATTAATAAAAAAAGTAAAAATAAAAATTATTACACTATATAATTAAAAAAATAGGATATGTGATAAAAAAAAATGTTTTTATTGAAATTATGCTTAAAAGAATTCTTATAGATTTACAAGCTAGAATAACTAAAAGAAATGATTAAAAATTTATATTATTAACTATAGATATTATCGTTCTTTTAAAATTTAATTTTTTTTTTATTTAAAAACTAATAAAAAGAAAAATTTTAATTTTCAACTATATAGGAAAAATTATTTCTGAAATCATAAGATTCTCTATTTTTTTTTATCTATATTTTAATATTTAAAAAAATTATTTATATATAAATACAACTGCTATTAAAAAAAGGAAAATTAATTTATAATTTTTATGATAATATTATTTAGTTATTTCAATTTGTTTCCTTTTTAACAAATTAGTAAAAAAAAAAATAAATTTATTATTTAAATTAAATAGGAATATTAATAAATATATTACATTAAACAAATATTTATAAAGAAATTAAAAAGATAAATCTATTAATAAATTTATAATATTTAATTTTTTTTTATTTTATATTTATTTTCAATTTTTAATTATTTGGATGTTTAATTAATATTTATATTAATAATTTTTTTTTTTTTAAATATAGATTTAATAATTTGTATCTTTCATTTTAAATATATTTAATTTTCATTATGAGTTATTTTTAATAATATTACAAGATGCAAATTTTTTTTTTGATCAATTAAAAAAAGGAAAACTAAGAAAAATGCTAGATACAAAAAATGTTCATTAAAAGGATATGAATTTATTATTTTTAAAGAAGATATAAAATTGAATGTATCTAGAAAAATGAAAACAAAAAAGCATGCTGATAATATATATTTAGATTAAGAATAAAAATTAATTACATTAAGGAGAGTATAGGAAATACTAATAATTTAATTTTTTTTTCTTTTGTTATTATTTTTAATAAAAAGAAAAATTTATTTATATCATCTTATTAATATTTTATGAAATATTTTAAAGTATTATTTTTTATTTTGAAATAAGAGTTTTATGTTATTATATAACAGTTTAAAAAAGATTCATTCAAGTACAAAATACTTTAAGTTACATAATATAGTACAAAGTAATAGAGTGCAGCACATTGACCAGTAAAATATTTTATATATTTATTTGAAATTTTAAAATAATAAAAAAAATTACTTAAGAAAATTGTTAATGCATGTAAGTTAAGAGATGTGTGTGTATAAAGATATATATATAAAGATACATATGGCACGATTTTCTATATAACGATTGGTATAAAAAAAAGCATATCTTAAAATATATATTGCAAAAAGATATGCATGATATAACAATTATAATTATGTATATTAATTTTTTTTTTTTATAATTTTTTTTTACGTGAGTGATTCAAATTTATAAGTTAAAATATTTTGTAATAGAATCTACTAAAAACGTGATTAAGATAAAGCAAAATATATAAAAAATTAATTTTATTTTATTCTATTTAGATAATAACATAAGGAATATATACTTATAGTAATTAGCTTTGTTATAAGTAAAATAAGCATATATTTCTTTATATACTCTTTATTAATATGACTATTTAAAATACTGTAAAAATATCCAAATAGTCAATAAATCACATGTTAAAGTAATTAAAAAATTAAAAAATTTATAAGATTCTACTATCTCACAAGTATTTTCATGCAATAATTTTATTGAGAAAATTTATTTTAAATGATAATTTAAACTATTGGATCGTTTAATATATGTTTATTCAATCTTGTATATACATAACTATTTAAATTAAATTGTATGCATGCATGAATGTGCTCTATTTGATATATAGATTATATTTTTTTTGTTATTGTCTTCACCTTTAATGTGTTTTTTTATTTCTCTTAATTATTTATTTATTAGTGATTATTAATAGATATTATTATCCTTTTATATAATAATATTTTTTTCTATAAGGAAAATAGCGAGTTAGACATACGTTTGCTAGTTTAAGAAAACATATGATAATTTTTCCTGCATGTATATTGCTTTAAGTTTATTTCTATTGATTTTAAAGACAAAAATTTATATTTTTTTTTTCTTCATGAAAAAATATATAATAGTTTTTGGAAATAATTTGGTAAAATTTTTGTTGTCAAATCCAATTAAATAAAAAAAAATAAAAAAATTAAATGAGAAATTAGAGAGAAAAAAAAAAGAATTATATTTTTATTATTATTCAATTTTCAATTATTTTCGAAATACTGTTAATAACTATGATTTAAATTTATATGTTTTATTTTATTTAAGTAATTTTTACATTATCGACAATTTTAATAAAGGTTTTAGTTTTTAATAAAAAAAGAAAAAACGAATATTTTTTTATTAATATACATAAATATTTCCCATGCATTAATTGTTTAATTATGTAAATCGTATATATAAAATTTACGTATTAGTAGCATACATATATTTTTGCAATAAATAAAATCAGTAGAAACATCTCCAAGTATTCTTTATTTGTTTGTTTAGTATTCGATTAATAAAAGATGTTATTAACCTTCTATAACATATAAAGTTAGCTTAATAGTTAAAAAAAATATGAGTCAATCATGCAAAGACTCTAGTTAAAAAAATATATATATAGCTATATTTTTTTTTATGTTTATTTTATTCTTTATATATATTTTGTAATTAAAAAAAGAAAAAGGTTTAATTTTTTATTTTTTTTGTTAGTTAAATTATAAATAAAGAGTTAATTTTTACTTAAAATATAAAAAATAATGTATGAAAAGTAAATATAAGAAAACTTTTTATTTCTTTCAATGAATAAAAAGTATAATGTTTGTGTGATATTCAGTTTGTATATTATGAAATAACAATGCATAACTTAAAATTTAATTTGGTTATTTGTTATAACCTAATTATTTAGGTGCGTTTCTAAATTAAAAGAATATACTTATTCTTTATAAATAATTATACATTTCTCAAAGTGAATAGATGTTTGTTTTATACTATATATAATTTCTTCAAATTAAATGATACTTATATATAAGCATTTTCTATATATAGTATAAATAGACATATACATATTAAAATCAGTATATTTAGTTATAAATGCTTTTTATTAATTTGTTTGTTCAATACTCTAGGAAAGCCATTGAGCAGATAACTAATAAATCAATTGACAACGGTAGGAAATTTGAAGTCTACTCAAACAAAACCCCTTTGATTAGCAAGTCATAAAAATGGAAAAATAAATAGAGAATCTTAATTTGAACATATTTGTTAATATTGTATTATTTGATTAATTTTATTTTTTCAAAGAGTGATAATGAAATTAAAAGAATCGAAAGACCTGGATTACCATAATTTAATGATACATTATTAAAAGTATATTTTGAATGGTTAACAGTGTTTTAGAACAAAATAAAAATACTGGAATTATCCAGAGAAGAAGCACGTGTGATTCTGGAGTTCATAGTTAGCTCTATCTATGGTTAATAAAAGAATATTATTATCCTTTTGTAATATAAAATTAGATTATTAGTTAGGAAAATAATAGTTAGCCGTACACTAACGATAGTTATATAAAAAAAAATTAAATTATATATATAGCTATATTTTTTTTGTTTATTTTATTTTAATACATCTTTGTAATTTAAAAAAAAAAATAATTTAATTTTTTTTTTCTGAATTTTTAACATTTTGAGTTGAAATATAACTAATTTTTTTAATTGAATGATAAGAATTAATGTATAAGCAATATAATGTTTATGTTGTACTCGATTTGTATATTTTGAAATAACCTTGAATAACTTATAGTTTAATTTTTGCTATTTGTTATAAATTTTGTGTGTAATTTTAAAAAAAAAAATGTACTTATTCTTGTAAATAAAAATACATTTATAAAAGTAAACATATGCCTCTTAAGCAATATAGAATTGTTTAATTCAAATTAAATATTATATATTATAAAATGCTACTATATATGTCATAAAGTATATATATATATATATGAAATCTGTATATTTAGTTGCACATGATCTCTATTAAATTGTTGATTTAATGCCATAATAAAATTTTAAAATAATTTATGTAATTTTTCAATTAACGAAGAAATAACTAACATATTACAATTATGAGCTGTTTTAGTAAGATCTATGTATAGGGATAAAACAGAAATATATAAAATATTAGCAAAGATAATTAATTTAAAAGAGAAAGAAAATGTACTTGAAGTTATAGATACATTTATTAATGACTGCACAATTTATGCTAAAAGATGTCTTTGCATGAAGAAATGTAGTAGCTTACCAAAATCCAACCTTTGGAGAAATTTCAAAAAACATATTATTCCTATTGATATTAAAGATAAAGTTTTCATAAATATGACAAGTATTAAAAATTTAAAGAGTTATGGATCAACTAAGGGAAATAGAATTAATAAAAAGAAATGGATATGGAGAAATGAAAACAGAAGTATATAATATAGATGATAGGAATAGTAGTAAGACATTTGTTAAAAAAATTAAGCAATTATTAAATGTTATTGTCGTGGACAAATAAGTCGTTAAAAGAAAGATTGTACATATAATGAGGAAAGATGTAGAAATTGTAATATAATAAGTCATTTAGCAAAGGTATGAAAAAATAAATTGTTGAGAGATGACGAAGATGGAATCAAAGGAATAATAAAAAATTTAAGATATTCATGTTAAAATGTTCAAAAATGAAACTAATCCACAAAGAATTCATCAAATGCAAAGATACCTTGATAAGGAGATGGAATAAATCACAAAACAAGAGGAAAGAACAAAGGAGAAATATAAAGAAAAACAAGATAAAGAAAGTAATAATGATCTTACTAGAAAAAAAAATAAAGTTCACAAGATAAATGAAAAAGATAAATAAGAAAAATGGTCTTAAAATAATGATTATTCAAAAAAGTCTGAAGGAGATATATTTACCGTTAATATAATTAAATTTTGTGAAGACAAAATTGCAAGATATATAGAAAAAAGATAAGTGAAAGTTAATAGAAATGAATAGATGTTTTACTAGACTCGAGAGAAAAGGTAAATACGATATTGATTTATTCCACAAAAGAATAAAACATAGAACCTGATTTAACAGTTCCACCATTTGTAATAACATTATTATTTATTAGTAATAAATCAAGAAAATCTAAAATGATTGTATTAAAAATGTTAATGGTAGAACAATTAAAATAAAGTTTGTAATAATTGAAAAAAATAAACCTCTTATTTTGCTAAGTGTCACGTTACTAAAAGGATTATTATATTCTATTCATGATGAGGATAAAAAGAATGTTTATGTTATAGAAGTTAATATCGAAGATACAGAAGAAAAAGTACAAAAATTAAATAAAGAAGTCATACAGAATTTTATTGACAAATATAATTTTAATGATCAGAAGAATAAAGATAAAGTGAAAACTTTATTAGAAAAGAGTATTAAACTTTAAGAGAATAAAAATATGAAACCTAACGATAAATGTAAAGTTTCTATTAAGGTAAGAGAAAAAACTCGTTGTTATAGTCCTAAAGCATTAAGTGGAGAAATATTCAAAATATTACATCAGAAAATAGATGAAATGCTACAATTGAATTCTATAAGTAATGTTGTTAATGAAAAGTGGACTTTACCTATTGTAATGATACGAAAGAATGGTGGACAATGAATAACCACTATAGATTATTGTTATCTAAATAAATTTATACTAGATGATTTACATGTTGTTCCCCATATGAAACATATATTTCAAAATTTTCATAGTACTAAATGGTTTTCGAAAATATATCTCAAAAATGGCTTTTGGAATATTGCATTAGAAGAGAATAGTAAGCAATATACATTTGTTTGTAATTCTCATAAGTGATACATTTGTATTTAACGCGCTACCGTTTGAATTGAAAACAAGTCCTATGTATTTTCAAGGAATAATGGAAAATATTTCTATGAAATTAATTCAAGAAAATTATGTTGTGTATATTGATGGCATCATCATTTTAACAAAAACAATAATTGAGCATCATAGTGTTTTAAAAGAGTTTATAAATTGCTTATAGATAATAAATTAGAATAGATATCGAAAAGTGTGAGTTGTATAAAACTTCTATTACATATTTGGGGAAAGTAATAGATAAAAAAAGAATAAGACCTTCTTAATATATAATAGAAACAATTATTAAAGCAGAACGATTTAAATCAAAGAAATTATTAAGATCGTTTTTAGGAGCTTCTAATTATTAAAGAAATTATAGAAGAAAATTTTCAAATTGAGACTTTAAATTATATTTTTTGTTGACTAAAAAAGTTTGAATGAAATGAAGATGATTTATTAATTGCTCATTTAATGACTTCGCTAAGGTATTGAATGAACAATTTAATAAAGAGAATTTTTGCAATGTGAATAATATTTTTATTGGTTTATGCTTTTTTTTTTTAGTGAATTTAAATTAAGATGATAAACTGTTTAATTATTTAATAATTTATAAGTCTTTAATAAATAACATATAACTAACATATAATAAACACCTTATATAAATATACATACATAATATCTTTGATTAAAGATTATGCCTTTCACTTAAGTTTATGCATCCTCAAAAGCTTTTGATTTTTAAATTCGTTTATTTTCTTTTTTAAAAATATATATTATATATTTTTCTTCCAAAAAAAAATTTAATCTTTCCCAAAAAAATAAAAATAAAAATTAAAATATCTTTATTTACAAAACCAAAAAAGTTAAAAAAAATAAATTAAAGAATTTTTTTCTTTTTCTCGGCTATTGATTATTTATCTAAAAATGAGTGATTGGCTTTGATAACATTGTGTGCGAGGCTAAATTTCTTTATTTATATTTTAGGTAGTTATTATATACAAAAAGTTAATGCACATAATTTTGTTAACCAGAAGAACATTAACAAGTACCTTAGCAAATTAAAAATAAAATGGATGAAATAGATTATTTATCATTTCCCAAATTAGGAAAACTAAGTACTATTTATACTGATTTATCATCTTATGCCATATAAGCTGTATTAACTTAGATAAATAATAACACTAGTGAAACTAAGTTTATTCAGTTGATATATTAATTAGCTGTTCAGTGACTTTGTTAGAATACTGAACAAACTAATAAAGAGTAAGCGTAACTAAACATACATATTTTTCATGTATATACTTATTCTTATATTACGCATAGAAATATTTATCAGATATAACATTTAATTTGAAGCAATTCTATTTTTCTTAGCAAACATATATTTATTTTGAAAAATGTGCATTTATTTACAAAGAATAAGAATATTTTTTTTAATTTAGAAACATAAACAAATAATTAAGTTATAACAAGTAAAAAAAATAAACCCTAAGTTATCAAATGTTATTTCACAATAAACAAATCGATTATAATACAAGCATTATACTTTAACACAATTTTTATATTTTAATTAAAAATTAATAATCTTAACTCAAAGACATGAGCAGCCAAAAAAAAAAAAATTAAGTTTTTTTTTTTAAATTACAAATATATATAAAATTAAAAAAAAAGATGCATATATAAATTTTTTTTGCTTTTAAATTACTAAGATATATAAAAAAAAAATAAATAAAAAAAAATATAGCTATATATATATTTTTTTTTAACTAGTGTTAGTGCATGGTTAACTTATATTTTCCTAACTAGTAAGATAATATTATATTACAAAAGGTAAATAACATTTTTTTTTTAACCAATACACTAAAAATCAGTATATTGAATTATACATGCTCTTTATTAATCTGTTTATTTAATACTCTGACAGAGTCATTAAAGAGCCTATTAATAAATCGGATATACATTTAAAAAATATAATATATGGTAATTATTTTAAATATGAAATATTTGTAGCATGCGTATATAAATTCAATAAATTTGGGAAAAATCGGACGATATTAGAATTTTTTTTTCTTGGTAACTGTATTTTTACTGGAATAAATATATAAAGAAATGCTCATAGAAAATAAAAATTAATTTCTTCATATTATATTGATAAACACTTAAGTTACTCGTGATATATTTTTTTATGTAAGATATAATAAAAATAAATTATTTTATTATATTTTTTTTTTTTAACTATAAATTTTAACAATTAAAAAAAATATAAGTAATAAAGTATATTGTTGATTTATAATTATTCAAAATTTTTATAAAAAAGTTAATGAAAAATAGCATAATAAAAATAATGTTAAAAATACATATTATGTAATATATAATATTCATAATAAATTTTTAAATTATAAATAAAAGATAAATTAAGGTAAAGAAAACATAAAATAATAAAAACAAAAATTAAAAATAAGTATTATAGGATATAAATCATAATTATAATAACCATGCATATTTAGTCACAAAAATATATTAATAAATATTAATTAAATTTATAATTATTAAAAAGGAAGAAATTATAATTAATACATACCATTACGTCAACATATGCTTAATATTTTATCAAAAAAAAAATTCAATAAGTTATTTATCTTAAAATAAAAATTTCATAAAAAAAAAAAAGGAAATTATTTATATTTTATAATTTTAAAAATAAATAATTATAAAGTTTTTCATCAATATGATATAAGAGAATAATTCTCATTTATTTTTTAGTTCCTAATTTTTGACAATTTTTTCATATTTTTAGAAAAGAATTTTGATCCAAAGATAAAATATTTTTATATGAAACTAAAGAAAATTGTTTGAAAGTATAAAATTTTGATATTAAAACATTTATAGTATATTTTGATATTTATTTGTTTTAATTTTACTTTGTTTTAATTTTTTTTAATTATAGTTTGTTTTATTTTTTTTTTAATTTTAGTTTTAATTTTTTTAATTTTAGTTTGTTTTAATTTTTTTTTAATTTTAGTTTGTTTTAATTTTTTTTTTGATATGGAACATTCTACTTATTTTAAATTATTTAAATATAATTTGTATTATTGAGCGTAAAGGAAAGATTCTTTCGATTATATTTGGGATTTTCTATAAATTTCAACTTTATATAGATGTGAATTTTTTGCCCTTTATTATATAAATGTAGAAAAAAATAATAATTATACCTTTTTTCTTTATTTGTAAAATTATTTAAAATAAAAAAGTATAAATAAATGAAATATATGCTTTACATTTTGCTTTTTACAAATTAATTTTTGTTCTTGCATGGTTTTTTATTTATAATTATTTGGTAGCTTGAATTTTGAGTTCTCGTTAGTTGATTTCTTTTTTTGTTTAGGTATATTTTAATTTTTTTTTAGATCATGTACTTTTGTTTTAAAATTAATTTGGCATATTTCATATAAATATTTTTATACTTTTATTATTATTACTTGTTTAGATATAAAATATCATACAATAGTGGATATTTTTATATAAAATTACTCTTTTTTTATTTTAATAATTATAGAATTTTTATAATGTTTCTAAAAGGTGAACATTAGAAGAAAATTATTAGAGAAATAATTATTAAAATTTTTTGTTTATATTTATATTTTTGTTAATAATATAGAAATTAATTTTAAAAGTAAAAAAAAAAAAAAATTGTTCTTTATCATTTTTTTTTAGAATTATATATACATGTATAGATTTTTAGGATTTATGTTTTTGTAGAGAAAATTATTATTTTTTTTATATTTATTTATTTCTTTAAATGAAAAATTTAAAAGTATTATATTTTTTTAGTATTTTATGCTTCAGCTTATATATAACACTTTTATATAAGGTTAATTTATTTGTAACTATACCTAATGACATATTACATAAATTTGATTTAAAAATATGTCATAAAAAAGAAAGAAATCTTGCAGAAGGTAGTTCTTTAGGATTAAATAGGAAACGTAAACATGATGGTTCACTAACATATGATGAATCTTTATCTGTATCTACCGCTGGTGATATAGAATTTTTAGCTCTTAAGTTATCAACGCAAAAGGTCGTTGATAATTTTGGGGGTTTGAATGAAGATGCTATGAATAACATTGGAATTTTTTGTAACATAATTTTACCATTGCTTAGAACTTATAAAATTATATATTCAGAAGAAAAAATTAGAAATATGGCAATGAGGATAATTTGTCGTATTAGGGAAATATTTTCTGATGGACCTTTAACAACTGATCAAATTAATTGTAGATTAAAACTTTACATGTTTGAGAATGTGTTATCATATCATGTATTAAAAGAAGCGAGTTGTAAAAGTAATGAAGAGGAGAGAAATCGTGTTATAGATGATATAGATTCCATAAAAGGATTAGTTAATAATACTTTTAATGATTCAAAGGTTGTGTTACAAGAACATATGGTAAATTCCATGGCATTAAGAATAAGTGAAAGCATCCGAGACTTATTTGATGAACTATATCCAAATGAATTAGGTTCAGCAAAGAATGAAAGGACTAATTGAAGTTTCAAATAAAGTTAATAATGAAGTTACTAATTTTTTATGATTTTTTTTTTAATGAATAAAATTAGGATTTATAAAAGGCTTACATTAATAAAATGCATATATATATTTTCTATAAGGATTTATGAATAAATTATAATGGAATGGGTTATATTTCCAGTTTATTGCTATTGGTTTTATTGTAAAATTAAGAAACTAGAATAATTTAGAATTATGCTAAATATTATAAGTAAGAAATGATTATTTTTAAGTTTGTAAACTTAATGTTTTTCATTCAGTTTTTCCTTACAATATTTAAAATTTTTTATTGATTTGTTTTTTCTTGGTATTTATTATAAAAAGACATTAGAGTAATAGAATTTTTTTTCAATAAATATTTAACATTTAAGCAAACTAAGTTTTTATTTTATGTATAAAAATTTTACTTTTTTTTATAATTATTATATAAGTAAATTAGATGTTCAGGGTTCAGGGTTTAGGGTTCAGGTTTAGGGTTCAGGTTTAGGGTTTAGGGTTCAGGGTTTAGGGTTTAGGGTTCAGGGTTTAGGGTTTAGGGTTCAGGGTTTAGGGTTCAGGTTTCAGGTTTAGGGTTCAGGGTTTAGGGTTCAGGGTTCAGGGTTCAGGGTTCAGGGTTCAGGGTTCAGGGTTTAGGGTTCAGGGTTTGGGGTTCGGGGTTTGGGTTCCGGGGTGGAGGGTTTCGGGTTTGGGGTTG
>NW_021628835.1:0-4520 GCF_900005765.1 Plasmodium relictum | reverse complement strand
GGGAGTAATGTTTAGGTTTTTTAGTAATATTTAAGATAATATTTGTTATCGTATTCATTGTATATTTTTCAGAAATTTTAAAATAATATTTTATATAAAAACAAAAATTGTAGCTGTTATTTTTTTTATGTATATTTAAGTTTATTTCTATCTATGAATATAATTAATATTCAAGACTTTTTAAAAAAAAGAATAGGAAAATAAAAATTTGAAAGTTTTTAATAAAAATAAGAAATATTAAAATATTCATGAAAAAAATATGTTTTATAAATATAATATTGAAATTTTCACATTGAAATATTTAAGAAAATATTACTTAATAATATAATTATAACTGATTATATAAATGAAATGTTGAAAATATAAACAATAGATATTTATTATAAATAAATTCAAATTTTTTAATAATTTGTTGCTAAAAATAAAGGTTAAGATATTGTAAAGTTTCTATCCACTTTTTAAGAAAAAAAAAATTTATAAAAAAATTTTCTAAATGAATAAAAAATTAAGAATTATATGCATTTATATAATAATGATGATGATTATATAGTGATATTTATACATTTTAAATTACAATTGTATAATATTAATTGTAATAAAAGTAATATTATAGAGAAAAATAAAATTTAAGATAAGATATAGTACATATAAACTATAAATGTAAGGATAATAGAGATATATAAAATTTTTTGAGCAGCGAGATTAAATGAACTTTGATGATAATAAGACTAATTATTTTTTTTATCTTAGTATAAATATTACCAATTTTAATTTGATTGTTTATAATAGCTCAACGATATAACTATACATACATATTGATTTATTGACCACCTGTTTAATGACTTTGCTGGAGTATTGAATAAGCAAATTAATAAAGAGCATATATAACTAAGTATACATTTGTATATATATATATACTTATTTTTTTTATATATATAATGGTTTCTTATGATGAGTAATATTTAATTTGAATTAAATTATACTGCATTGTTTAATAGACATGTTAAGCTGTTATAAATAAGTTTTTATTTACAAAGATCAATATATTATTTTAATTAAAAACATACATACAATTTATAACAAATAACTAAAGTTAAAACTCTAATTTATTTAACGTTATTTCAATATATATATCCTTTTTTTTTTTAATGTAAAAAAAATTAATTCTCTTTTTAATTTAAACAAACGTCAACCAGCAAAAAAAAAATAGCTATATATATATATATATATATATTTTTTTTTTTTAACTAGCATGAATGCATGACTGACTCCCAGTTTTCTTATTGGTAGCTCATTTTATTTTACAAAAGGTTAATATCAATTTTTTTATCAACCAAGCATGTAAAAACTTTTCTTATGTATCATTTTTTTTTTAATAAATGAATTGTTACAAGAAATAAAATATGATTACAAAAAAAAAAAAATAAAAATGAATAAAATAAATAAAAATATGAATATTTTAAAGAAAGAGCCTGTATTTATATTAATTATCAATAGAATGATATTTCTAGTACTACAAGAAAAATTACATAGAAGATATATGACGCTATGAATTTTCATAATAAAATTGATAATGATTTTCATTTTTATTAATGAAAATATACTGAGGCTGTACTATATTTTATTTAAATTTTAATTATTAAGAAAAATTATAATTCACTTTTTAAAATTAAAGCATGTTGTTGTCCTATAAAAAAATTATAGTGCACTACAAAAATGAGGGAGGATTAATAGCATTTTCGATTTATGCTACATTTCATGATGATTAATAGTAAAATTAGTAAGTAATGAAAGAAAAATTATATATATGAAGATATTATTAAGTAAATTTGAACAGCAATAATTAGATAGTGTATGTTTTATAATGAATATGAAGATTAAAAATTTATTAGTTATATTAATGAAAATGACTATTTGAATAGTGTGAAGAAAATTAATATGAAAGAAAAAAAAAAATTTATGTTGTTTATCAAATAATAAAAAAGATTTTATAATAATTCCATCATTTCTTAAAAAATTAAGAAAGAAAAAATACATGATATAGTAATAAAATACTTTGGTATTAATAAAAACCACAAAAAGTAATAATTTTTTTATACGATTTATGAGAATGCATGTGCCTCTTTACATATCAAATATAAATTAAAAAGATTCTAGAATAATATAATAAATTTAAATTAATTATAATGATTTAAAAATGTATTTTTTTTTAAAATAATTATATTTATACAGATAATATTTGTAACAAAAAAATTAAAAAATATCTATTAATATTTAAATAATTCAAAAAAATATATATTTATTACTTTTTATATCTAATATGCAAAATAATAATAAATGAATAATTGTAAAATTCATTTAAATAGAAGAATCACATAAGTTATAAATATGTATTAAAGATATTATATTTTTATTTATTTTTTAATTATAATTATATGAAGTAAATGTAGCGTAATTAATTGAGTGATTTATTAAATGCAATTTCAATGACTTTGCTAGAGTATTGAGTGGATTAATTATTAAAGGGTAAGTAGATAAGCATACAACAATTTTAATTGAGTTTTATTAATTCTCTTATGTAGAAGTTGAATTTAAAGTTAATTAAATGTTTAATTATTTTTAAATGTCAATATTCACACGTAAATTATATATAACTTATAATAAACATCCTATATAAACACAAATATAATCAACTTTATGAAATATTTCATTTTCTAATATTTCATTACCTATTAAGATATTCTTATTTATTTTAGGAGTATTTACTCTTTTTTTCGATACTTGTTTCAATCCCTTTGGTTATTTAAATTTTTTTACTATGTATATTATTCCCTATGAAAAATGTTCTTATTAAAAATTTATAAAAACTAATAAAATAATTATGTATAAATAACATAAAAAAAAAGGTAAATTAAATATATGCATATAAAGGAAAAAAAATAAATGTTCAATATTCTATATTTGTAAATTTTAAAACGATTCATCTTTTATGAATTTTTGATTTTCATTCGTTTGAAATATAGAGATAAATATAGAATTCTGTTCATCATGGAAACAAGTTAATATATACTTTTGTTAGCCATTGAATTATTAATAAAAATAAAAAATTAATATAATATTTATTTTAATTAATGTTAAAATAGAATAACTGATTAATGTATAACACGATACCCATGTGCTTGACAATTGCTTTATTAATTGCCTGTTTAATGACTTTGCTAAAGTATTAAACAAACAAATTAATAAAGAGCATGCATAAATAAATATACGTTTTTAAATATATATATATATATATGCTTCGACAAAAAAAAAAAAATTAATTTATTTTTTTTTTAATTACAAAGATGTATATACATGGTTAATAAAAGGTATTATTAACCTTTTGTAGCATGCTAAGCTAGTTGCTAGTTGTATACGTACAAGTTAGCCATGCACTGACGCTAGTCCTATATAAAAAAAAAAAAAAAAATAAAGTTATTTTTTTTTGTTTGTTTATTTATATATATATACATCTTTGTAATTAAAAAAAAAAAAAAAAAAAATTAATTTTTTTTTTGGGAAGAGTTTTATGAATGAATGTTATGTTATGTTATGTTATGTTATGTTATAATATGTTTTAATTTTTAGTGTAAATAAAAATTAAAAGAAAGAAATGTTAACTTATTAAAAACTTAAGAGATAAGAGAAATATTTATGTATTATTCAATGTATATTTTTTTGAAATAACATTGAATATCATAAAATTTTGACTTAATAAATTGTTATAAATTATTTTATGTTTTTAATTAAAAGAAGATATTAATTCTTTGTAAATAAAAACTCATTTATAACTGTTAATTAGTTTATTAAAAGATGCAGTAAAATTTAACTTCAATTAAATATTATGCATCATAAGAAAACAGTATATATATATATAATAAAAACGAATATATATATATAAACGTATACTTAGTTATACATGCTCTTTATTAATTTGTTTGTTTAATACTCTAGCAAAGTCATTAAACGGGCAATTAATAAATCAATACAATAAAAATAAACAAAACAAAAAAAATAACTATATTTTTTTTTTTTTTAACTATCACCAGTGCATGGCTGATTTATTTTCCTGACTGATAGCTCATTTTATTTTACAAAAGGTTAATAACATCTTTTATTAACCAACAGTGGAAGAATAAAAAATTCAATAATTTTAAAATATATTATTAGTTATGTAGAAGATATAATTTATTTTTGTTATATATATTATTAAAAAATAGAAGTACATAATATATTTCTTTTATTTTCAAATGCTACAACCATAAATTAATGAAATTTTATTAATAACATAAATATCTATATAATTATGCATATCAGTATAATAAAAAATAAATCTCTCCAAAAAATATTCACAACTAAACAAATATACAATATTTAGTCAAGTAATAAATATAAAAATGAAAAGATATAGATAAAAAAAGAAATGCTATTTAATGCTAAATATGTAATATAATAAAAAAAATTAAAGAAATCTGCAAATT
>NW_021628831.1:0-4606 GCF_900005765.1 Plasmodium relictum | reverse complement strand
TCTAATTATTTTCTTTAATTTATTTTACCTTTATTTAAAAAAGTAATATTTAATGTTAAATTGTAGTTAAAGGAAAAATAAAATTACATAAAACTAACAAATTGTATAATAAAAATCCTAAAACAAAATTAATACCGAAAACTTATTAGTAAAAAAAAAGATGCGATATTTTTTTTTATTAAAAAAACAAAAAAAATTATTTAGTTTTTTTTTTTGTTAATAAAAACTTTTTATCTTGTTTGCATACATTTATTTTTCATTTTTAAAAAAAGTTATTTTGTTCATTTATTAACTATGCATGTATGATATTAAAACAAAAAATGCATGCATAAAGATATGCATATGAAGATAAATGTAAATATTTTGTTTACATAAATGGATATATAAAAGATAGTTATCTATAGTTATGTTTTGCATTGAAATGTGAATTATTGGTTAATAAAAGCTATTATTAAACTTTTTCAGTACACTATACTAGGTTACTATACGTGTATATACAAGTTACCCATGCACTGACTGGTTAACAAAAGATATTATAATTTTTTGTGATACACTAAGCTAGTTTACTGTGCCTGTATGTACAAACTAATATGTACTGACACTAATAAAAAAAAATTTTAATTAATTTTTTTTTTTTTGGGGGGAAATTTTTAAGAAATAATAAATATAATTTTAACTCATAAAAATTGAAGATAAAACTTATAATGTTTTTGTTATAATCAATGTATATTTCGAAATAACATTGAATAATTTAATAAGTTTATTAAAAGATGCAGTAAATTTTAATTCAATTAAATATTATGCATCATAAAAACTATATATTTATATAAAAACTAATATATAAACGTTTACTTAGTTATACATACTCTTTATTAATTTGTTTGTTTAATACTCTAGCAAAGTCATTAAATGGCCAATTAATAAATTATTAACAGATATATATTTACTTTAACAAATGTATACTTATTTATAAAGAATAAGTGTATTTTTTTAATTCGGAAACACATACAAATAATTAAGTTATAACAAATAACAAAATTGAATTCTAAGTTATTCACTGTTATTGCAAAATATATAAATATAATATAACACAAACATCATACTTTTTATTTATCAAAAGATATAAAAAGTTTTCTTATAAGTATTTTTTTTTTATACACTAATTTTTATATAAGTAAAAATTCTTTCTTCAATTCTAAAAAAAAAAAAAAAAAATTTTTTTTTTTGGAAAAGTTGTTTATGTTTTGAGCTAAAGTATTATTAATTTTTAATTGAAAGATAAAAATTTAGATAAACAATATGATGTTTACGTTGTATTCAATTTATATTTTTTTGTTTCATAACATTAACTCAGAATTTAATTTTTGTTATTTGTTATAAATTTTATGTGTGTTTTTAATTAAAATGATATACTTATTCTTTGTAAATGAAAACTCATTTATAAAAATAAAAATTTGTCTGTTAAGCAATACAGAATCATTTAATTCAAATAAAATATTGTATATTATAAAATACTACTATATATATATAATAAAATAAGTATATAAACAAATAAAAATACGTATATTTAGTTATACATACTCTTTATTAGTTTGTTTGTTCAATATTTTAGCAAAATCATTGAACAAGCAATTATTAATTCAATATATATATTTTTTTTTTTAACTAGCATCAATGCATAGCTGATCTATATTTTCTGAATAGTAAACTAACTTCATATACTATAAAAGGTTAATAACATCCATTATTAACCAATTACAGAAAATAAAGATAAGTAAAGCAAATAAATGAAAGATTAAAATGCTATGAATAAAATTTTATGGTAATGGCTCATAAAAAATGTTATTAAATTTTCATAAGGTTAGCTTACTAGTTAAGAAAATACAAGCCAGGCATGCAATGACAATAGTTAAAAAAAAAAAATATATGGCTATATTTTTTTTAATTGTTAAAAAAAAAAAAGATCGAATTATTTTTTTTATTTTTTTTTGTTGTGATATTTTAAGAATGAAAACTTTTTAATGATTGAAAAGTATAATTTATATGTTTTATTCTATCTGTATATTTTGAATTAACATTGAATAATTTAGGATTTAACCATTGTTATTTGTTATAACTGAATTAATTGTGTGAGTTTTTAAATTAAAAAAAAATACTTATTCTTTGCATATAAGTATACTTTTGTCAAAGTAAAAATATATCTTTTAACCAATATAAAATTGCTTAATTAAAATTAACTGTTATACATGATAAATACTTCTATGTATAAAAGAATAAGTATAAACACTAAAAAATTGTATATTTAATTATATATACTCTTTATTAATTTGTTTGTTCAGTACTCTAGCAAAGCCAAACATCCAATTAATAAACCCTCTAATGATCTTTTAATTTTGAAATTAAATAAACTATTTAATTCGTTTTTATAATTTCACAATCTAAAAGAAACCCATTCAAATGTCTAAAATTATTCAGTACTAAAAAAAAGATTTATTCCTTGCTAATAAAATTTTAATTAAAAAAAATAATAAAAACCAAAATATAAATATTTTTAAGTATTATTATTATCCTATATTATTAGAACATTGTCATATTCAAATTAAATGGATAAATATAAATAACATCATAAAAAAAGTTAATATATATTTTTTTTCTCATTTATTGTATATTTTTAAAGTTGATATATATGCACTAATAAATACTTTGGATGCATAAAAATAGCCCCTAAGATGTATCTTAATATTCGAAATAATTTAATATAATTTTAATTATTTTTTTTTAATTAAAATAACTTTAAAAAAAAAAAAATTTTTTTTTATTATTTTTTTTTATGTTTTAATAAAAGGGTTATTAAACAGAATAACTTAATTTAAAAAATCATTTTTTAAATTTGAAAAGAAATAAGTTTTGTTTTTATTTTGAACTTTTTTTTGTATAAAAGAAAAGATTTAAAAAATACATATAATTATGAATTACATTATTATGTTGCAAAGAACAAAAATATTAGAGCATGATATTTTAAAGATATTGCTTCCTTATATGCTTTAAAATATTCATTTTGTGTAATATCATTAATACTATTCATTAAAATATGCTTAATTTTGTTAATTTAAAACTTAATAAACTTTCAAATTTCTTAAGAAAATTTTTAATAATCGTTTTAATAAATCATTAATTTTATTGATATTAAATTTTATTTTATAGGAAAATTTTTTTTTTTTAGTTATAAATTCTTTTTTTATTTTGGTAATACAGATAAATATATATTAATAACTATTATTATACTTTTCTTTTTTTTTATTGAAATATCGTTTTCTTCTGAAAAATTATCATTATGCATGTGCCCAATTTTATATTATAATTTTTCTTCATAGTTAAAATGTTAATACATAATAAAATCAGAATTCTATCATTAAGTAACAAAAATTATTATTTATTACATCCTTAATGTGTATTTAATAGTATATATCTTCTTTATAATTTTTATTATTAAATTATAATTACTGATATTTTAAAATTATTATGAATATATGCATTCTTCTTATCCTTTGATTTATTTTTTTCATTTTTTTTCTGATTTTTTTCCTAGGCATTTTTATTATAATATAATAATTTTTTATCAAAAAATTGATGCATGCATAAATTTTTAATTTGGACTTTATTTCTTCCTATAACTAAACATTATTTTATTACACATTATTATAGAGCTAAATTATAATAAAAAATTATGATACAATCGAGTAAATAATCATAAATAAAAAAAATATGATCAATTATGTTATCTCTAATGTTTATTTAATATTATATATCTTAAAAATTTATAGAATTATCATTATTATATTTACAATTAAAATTAAAAGGTAATTATTTTAACATTTTCTTCCTTTCTTTTCCGTTATTATCATAACTAATAATATGTAAATATATTACCTTAAGAGAAAAGATATAATTTAAAATAATTAATATTGCTTATTGCATGAATATTATTTTTAATTTATTCCTCATTTAAAATTTTAATGTTTAAATTTTATCATTTTTTTTTTTTAAAGTAATTAAAAAATTAGTAATACTGGAAGTTTTCATTTTAAAAAGAATTATAAAGAAATAAGATAAATTCTTAATAAGATAAATTCTTAGTATTAAATAGTTATCGTAAACATTTTTAGCAATTTATTAATCAATTACATTTTTATAATATTAATACATAACTTTTTTGTAAATATTTTAAATTAGAAATTAAATAAGATATTTTAAAGTAATTATTTTTCCTAAGCATTTTAACATTTATTATTGTTGCATAGAATTTAAAAATTTTTATTATTTAATTTATTCTTTAAGTTGTTAAAATTATTTATTTCTGTAAATAGATAAATTTAAATAAGAAAAAGAGAAAAAAATTAACAGGAAAAAGAATATTATCTCTAATATTATTTATATCCCAGATACTACTATCTTGTAGCTAAAGATTTTTTCACTACAGATATGTCAACTTTGAAAATATATAATAATAAAGAGAAAAAAAAAGTATTAAATTATCTTATGAGGTTTTTTATGTTTATCTTTTTAGTTTGGACATTACAATGTTATAATAATGTAGGAAAATTAT
>NW_021628826.1:0-22901 GCF_900005765.1 Plasmodium relictum | reverse complement strand
AAAAAAAAAAAAAAAAAAAAAAAAAAATATAAAATTATTTTTTTTTTTTGTTTGTTTATTAAGATATATATACATCTTTGTAATTATAAAAAAAAATTAATAATATTTTTTTTTTATAAAGTTTTTTTTTGATGAGAGATCATGTTATGTTATGTTATGTTTTAATTTTTAGTGTAAATAAAAATTAAAAGAAAGAAATGTTAACTTATTAAAAACTTATGAGATAAGAGAAATGTTTATGTATTATTCAAGGTATATCTTGAAATAACATTGAATATCATAAAATTTTGACTTAATAAATTGTTATAAATTATTTGTATGTTTTTAATTAAAAGAAGATATTAATTCTTTGTAAATAAAAACTCATTTATAACTGTTAATAGGATTATTAAAAGTTGCAGTAAAATTTAACTTCAATTAAATATTATGCATCATAAGAAAACAGTATATATATATATACTGTTTTCTTATGATGCATAATATTTAATTGAAGTTAAATACATGCTCTTTATTAATTTGTTTGTTTAATACTCTAGCAAAGTCATTAAACGGGCAATTAATAAATCAATTCATGACTAGTAAACTAGATTAATGTATTATAAAAGATTAATAACACCTTTTATTAACCAAATATATAATAATACCCATCATAGTGCTATTGGAGAAATACCCTATTTTTCTATATAAGGAATTGATTACATATGTCCAGGTTTTTCAAAAATAACACCAGAAACAACCAAGGAAATAAAGAAACAAGAATTATTTATTTAAACGATCGATGGAAAAACTTAAGTGAGGATTTAATTAAAATAAAAGAAAAACCTTCAATTAAGAATAAAAATATTAAGGTTAGGGATATTATATCTTATAAATGATCTGAATACGAGAAAAAACAGGTGAAGCATTATAGTGGAAATAGGCAATAAGAACAACATTTGTCATTCCCTCATAAAGAGAATGAAATCAAGAGTGGGAATTAAAAAGTCACACTCATTTATTATAAAGGAAAGGAAATACAGATTTCTTTAAAAAAATTAAATTTTTAAGTAATAAAACAAACGAAATATATGAAAGACAATTGAGAAATATAATACAAATGAATGGTAATCATAAAAGGAAATTAGATACTATGAAAATACTCAAATCAAAGGATTGTTTCGATATTTACGATCGAGATGAACTGTCACAATTTGAAGATCTGACAACAAGGATATAAAAATTAGTAAAGAAATACAGAAGATGTTGGAAGTTATAAAACAAGACAAAGAAAACAAATTATGAGTAATGCCATTACTTCCCCTAAGTGGTGGAATATGATTAATAAAAGATGTTATTAACCTTTTATAATAAAATAGTTTATTATTCATGAAAATACAAGTCAGTCATGCACTGACGCTGATTATAAAAAAAAAAATATATATATATAGCTATATTTTTTTTTGTTTATTTTTATTTTTATATATCTTTGTAATTATTGAAAAAAAAAAAATAAAATCTATTTTTTTTTTTTTTTGTTGAGGTGACATTTTGGAATTGAAAAATTATTAATTTTTATTTGAAATATAAAAATTAATTCATAAAAAAAGCATAATATTTTATGTTATGTTCGATTTGTATATTTGGAAATAACATTGAATAGCTTAGAGTTTAAATTTTGTTTTTGTTATAACTTAATTTTTTGTGTATGCTTTTAATTAAAAGAATTTACTTATTCTTTGTAAATAAAAGTACATTTTTAAGAGTAAAAAGATGTCTGTTAAGTAATACACAATTGCTTAATTCAAATTAAAAGTTATATATATATAATTTATTATATATAATAAAAATAAGTATATATATAAATCAGTATATTTAGTTATACACCCTATTAATTTGTTTATTTAATACTCTAGCAAAGTCATTAAACAGCCAATTAATAAATCAAGTATTGAACAAAAAAATTAACAAAGAGAATATAGAGCAATTTCTACTTATTTTATTTATGTTATTTTATTTAAAAAGTTATGTTTAATGTCAATTAAATTGTAGTTAAAACAAAAATGCATCTTTACAAAACTAACAAATTATATAGTAAAAATTTTAAAAAAAAAATTAACACAAAAATTTACTACTTAAAATATATTATTTTTTTTTTTTTTTGTCACAAAGTACCTAATCATAGTAGATATTTTTATTTTATTTGCATATAGTTATTTTTCATTTCTAAAAAGGTTAATATATTCATTTATTAACCACAAATTAATAAAGAAAATATATAGGTACCTCTACTAATTTTATTTATTGTAAAAATATATAAAGTAATACGTAAATTTTTTTTATACGTACAACTTACATAACTAAGCAATTACCTTTACAGATACATTTATTTACTTTAACAAAAATATTCGTTTATTTTTATTAAAAATTTTAATTACTTATTAAAGCTGTTGATTATGCAAAATAATTAATTAAAACAATCAAATAAATTCAAATTATAGTTATTGGCGTCCTTTTAGGAAAACAAGTAAAAATTACGTGTTAATAAAAATAAATCCTTTTTATTTTTCTTTTAAATTTCGAATTTAATTTTTTATTATTTAAAAATTAATTCGATTTGACAACAAAAATTTTACAAAAACATTTCATTAAATCTTTCATAAAAAAAAAGAAATAATTATCTTTATTCTTTTTTAAAAATAGAGAATACATGGTTAACTTGATATTTTCCATATGAACTATTAATTTAAAAAAGGTTAAAAAATATTTTATTGACCAATACTCTAACAAAGTTATTGAACAGTAAACTAACCAAGTGTTGAATAAACAAATTAATAAGGAGTATGTAAAGTAATTTCACTGAATTTTTAGAAAATTAGTTACTATAATATATATAACACCTATTAGATTATACCACTATTAAAACAGCAGTCATTTTAAGATTTTATATTTATGTTTATAAAAATTTTATAAATTTTTATAAAAAAAAAATGTTTTGCACGTTCCACGCCTCTCCTCTCTTAAAGAAAATTACATTTTTCTTAAAAATTAAAATAATCATAATTTTTAAATAAAAAATTAAAAAAAAATAATTTCGTTTCTATCATTTATTTCAATGTTTTGCGTGTAGGCAAAGTTTTATTGAATGCTTGTTTTTATAAAAAGAGAATGATTTATTAATTACTTTTTGAACATAAAATAAACTTAATTCCATTTTTTTAAATTATATCAAATCCAAAAAAAAAAAAAAAATTAATGATGTTATTCAAAATTAGCTTTATAATTTTATAAAATTACATTAGGCATTTAAAAAAGATCTATAATTTTCTTTATTAACTAATATATTATCTTTAATAAGTAATTTCATCATGAATAAAGCTAATAAAGGGGTCCCTCTATATGCATTTTAATGTAATTATTCAATACAAAAGTCTTTAAGTGAATAATTAATAAATCATATACGCACTTATTTAAATAAAGTTTCATTATTACACATATATATAAATTACTTATTATTCAAATCTAAAAAGTATATTATTCGATAATATAATTTTTCATTAGAATTTCCATTATTATTTTATAAATTTTTCATGTTTTTATGCTAAATGCTTTAGATCTTATAATTTAATGTTAAAAGGTAGGTTTTCATGTATTAGTTAATATATAACACAGAAATTTTATATGCTATAAAGTAATAAAAATATAAAATTCATTATATAAAACGATTTTTTCAAAAATAAAAAAACACTATACATTTTTTTTTAATTTCTAATAATAAAAAAGAATCATTGGGCTTAAGATACAAATCATTTATGTAATATTTTATTTTATTTCATTTTATTTTTCTTTTAAATATGAAAATAATATAATTATAGAATATTCAAAAACTTAATATAGATTTTTCTAATAGACACAATTTATAATAATAATTATAATATAATCGATTATATTACTTAATATTTGAATTTAAAAATGATTTTTATTTGTTTATTTTTTATGATAAACCTTATATCAGTTAACGGCAAAAATGTATTTATTCAGGTAACTTAATTTTTTATCGCCTCAATTATCATTACCCAATTAGGGTAGAGTCAATAACAAAATTGTGGAAAAACTTTTAGTATTAATAGAATAATTTTTCAAAATTAAAAATTATTTAAAAAATTTATAATTACTCATAAAAATTTGATTATGAGGGTGGATTGTCATCATCAGGTTCTATAGGAAAGTTTTTGGAAGGTACTATAGTTAAAGAAATCAAATCACATATGAAACCACCTATTCTCAATGCTGCATTTTGTAATTTTTGTTCGGATAATGTAATACCCATAGATTTTTCCTTTTCTCTAAGATAACTTTTTATCAAATTTACATTGTCAATTATTTTTTTTCTTTCTCTAACATCATCTTTTTCTAGTACTTCCAAAAAAACTTTTTGAAATATTTTTTCCTCCATATTAAAAATTTCCTTTAATTTTAAGCAATATTCATCTGTCAATGGCTCATCAAAAATATAATCACTAAGGCGACTACTTATTCTGAATGACATTGTATATAGCATCGCTTCTCGTACTTTATATTTGCACTGCTTTTCAAAGTTAGCAATTTCTTTTACTATAGCATCATAATTAACTACAGCTTCTTTTTTAGCTTCATCATTGCTTTCTTCCTTTAATTTATATAAATATCTTAATGTTATTTCAAGTTCTACATTACTAGCTAACTTGCATTCTTCAAAAGATGGATCTCCCCCGCATGCCATATCTTCTTGTTTTACCGGATCATTCATTTGTGAACTCACAAGAACTAGTTTTAAGCAAATTAATATGATATATATATATATATTATTCATATATTAATGGCAAATATAAAAATACTTCCTAAACCTTTAATTTAGTGAATAAATAAATGTAAAATTATGATTTTCTATTGAAAGTAAATTTCAAAAATCAACAATGAGTATATGCTTATTCGCATAACACTAATATGCTTTTATTTTATGAAAATAATTATATATAGTTTATAATTTTTGATACTACAATATAATTATTTCTTTGTTGAGTTAAAAAAAATAGTTTATAATATATATATATATATTTATATATACAGAAGCATATTCTTTTAATTTATTTACATAAAAAGTATAATTATAACTATTAATATAATTGTAAATATTTCTGTTTATAAACCATGATCTAAGGAAAAAAAATTCATATTTTTCTTTATACTATTTTATTTTATTTTTAACTTGCATGCGCACAGCAAATTAAAAATTTTACATAAATAATCGAGGGATTTATTTCCTTTCTTGAATAGAAGATAGAATGTTATATATTAAATTTAAGAGTTTATTGAAGAAATATACTTGTGTTATGTTTACGTAGTATTTTAAAAAATAAGATAATTTCATTAGAAAGAATTATAGTAAAATATACATACATAATCGATATATCTGGTAAAAAAATAAATATACGAAATATTTGGCCATTAAAAAATAGTACATGCAATAAAGTTGTATATTAAAAAGTTTTCATTTTTTTGTCATTTTGTGATAGGAATAATAAATGTAACGGTAGTGATACTTTTTTTTTTGAATAAATAAATATCTATTTTTTTTTTTTAAATGTCTTTTTGAGAATTTTTATTGAAATGAATTTGGGCTTTCATTAATTAATAATTGTTTTAGAAATAATATAAACATTGAAAAATTATACATTTTTATTTATATTTTAATAGATATATTGATATTTATATATATATATATATATATATATATATATATATATATATATATATATATATATATATATATATATATGTCTGTATATAAATTAAGTATCATACAATACATTATTTATTATAGGAAACTTTAAAAATAAATAAAATTAATACAAATTACTTTATACATACATTACTTGATTTTTCAATAGTTTGCAAAAGTCGTTGAAAAATGAATTAATTAATCAATAGTATATGAAAAAATTATTTTTAAAATAGTTTATAAAATCAAAATTTTTATTTCATTTATAATTCTATAATCAAATTATGTTTGTAAAATTAAAATATTATAAATTTAAATAAATACTGTGAAATTAACTCCAAATAAATTTAGCTTCAATTAAATAATAAATAAATTGAAAAATGTTTATTATAATATAATAAATTAAAAAAAGAGAAAACATATAAGAATAAATACAAAAATTAAAAATCTAGCAATTATAACGATCAGTATAAAATCAGATTTAAATTTTCATAAATTGTAAAATAAAAGTCATAAATTTATGAATATTTAGTTAATTTTGCAAAAGCAATAATGTATATAATTAAATTTCTTTACTTTATACACATAAAATAACAAAAAATATTATGTTTTCATTTTTTTATTTTGGATACTTATGCAAAATTTCAGAAAAAGTACTCAAAGCAATGTTTTTATTTTAATATATTGTTACTCATAATATATTTTAACCATATAAATCATTATAATAAACCATATATATTTATTATTTATAAAAGGTAAATGAATAGAAACATAATAAAAAAGAATTAATTGTTGAACCTTTGAGATTTAAAAATATTTTTAGAATTTTTCTTATAGTATCTTTTATACTAGGAAATATTATAATTTATATATATATATTATTTAAAAAAAGAAGATAAATAATTAACACGTAAAAAAGTCTTAGATGTGTGTTGTTTTTTTAAAAGAAACAAAAAACAAAAAAAATAAAACTTTTTTATTAAAAAAATTCCAAAAAACTAAAAATTAAGAAAAAGTGAAATTTATTACTATCATATTATTCTTTTCTATATTTTAATTTTCTAATTATATATATTTCCAGTTAACAATTCTATTAGAGAGACTCATCATTTTATTAAAAACTATTTTCTTTATATAAAAAAAGCTTCATTTCAAAATGATATATTAAGAAAGGATTAAAGAAAAAAAAGTTATTTTTTTTTTTAATCATGTTAAATCAACAATTTATGAACACTTTAAATTTATATTGAAATTTAAATAGTTTTTTATTTTTATTTATTGTTTTTTTGTAAATATATATATTTACATAGGACACAAAAAAGAAATACAAGCATTATAATTATCCTAGTATATTTATTTTAATTTTATTTTTATATATTTTTAAGATTTAAGGACTATTGCATCATTGTTATAAAACTTTAATAGTACTGTTTTATTTTCTACATATATTTTTCCTAAATCTTTATATTTTTTTTAGGATATTTTTATAGGCATTGATCATTTTCATAATTAATAATGCAAATTGTACTATTTTTGTTTCTACCTGATTCACAGTTTTTTAATGAATCTCGTAAAAATAGAACATATTAAATATGAAGTAATATATATGAATCTACTCTTTAAATTTACAGATTTTTAAAGCTTTACTATAAACATTTACAAATGTACATTTTAAAAAAATATACAGAGAAATACGTTTCTGCTATAAATTAGGTATAAAAAATACCGATATATGATTTATTAAATGGCTATTCAATGACTTTTCCAGAGAAATGAACAGACAAATTATTAAAAAGCATGTGGAAATGTCTCTAATGATTTTATTATAAAAATATATTTATGATCTTAATACATAAATTTTATACATATAATTTACAAAAATGAGCAATTATTGTTTCAGAGGTATTTATTTACTTTAATAAAAAATACATCTTTACTTTTATTGAAAATTTAAATCCTCATTAAAATTAATAATTATGTAAAAACTATTTAATTAAAACAAAAAATAAAAAAAAATAAAATAATAAATTTCAATTATAGTTATTAACAATATTTCGAAAATGCATAAAAATTAAATATTAATAAAAATAGAATCCTTTTTGTTTTTCCTTTAAACTTCGAATTAAATTTTTACTGTTTAAAAATTATTTCTATTTGGTAACGAAAATTAACAAAAACATTTTATTAAACCTTTTTCAATATTTCAAAAAAAAAAAAAATAATTATCTTCCTTTTTCAAATAGATAAAAATAAATTTAACGAAAACAATGCACACACAAAAAAAAAAAAAATGTTCATTTTTTTTTTTTTAAACTAGCGAACGCATGCCTAACTCTCCATTTCCCATATGAACAATTAACTATTATTTTATAAAGATTAATAATATCTTTTATTAATCATACATCACATAGAGGAAGTAATGAGAGTTTCTTAAATATTGTTTTCTTTATTTTATAAGTCCTTTCGATATTTCATCACTGATCTTTCCATTCTTAGTATTCATATTTTCATAATGAGAATTATTAATTCGCCCATATATATAAAAGCAACCTGTAATATTCAATGCATGTATATATTTTGGCTTTCTTTTATTCTTGTTAGTTACCTGTATAATTTTTTTCAACTGCATTTATATATCTCCTTCGTCTTATTAGTATTTTAACTTTCATTTGAGGAATATTCATTTCCTTACCTCTATAATAAATACGTATTGTTTTCAAATTCCTATTTTCAACATTAATTACTTTATGAGGGGTAGACTAATGTGCTTTATATTGTTCATATCCACTATAATATTTATTTGATTCCTCTCGTATTCAAATAATTTATAAGAAATATCTCCAATACTAATATCTTTATTCTTAATGAGGGATTTTTCCTTAGTTTTAATTATATCTCCATGTTCATTTTTCTGTAGATAGCTTAGATAAATGATTCTCATTTCCTAACAATTTTCGGTTAATATATTTGGAAAATCTGAGAATTCTTAATTGATTTAAAACATTGAAAAATATGGTGTTTCTTCCATAGCACATGATATGTATCATTATATATCAACACTGAGTCTTTTACTACTTCGAAAGGTAGATCCCCTTTCTCATATAATGCTTTACTTATATAATAGAGACTTTTGTGAAAATTTTCATTTATACCATTTCCTTGAGGATAATATGCGATGATATTGTATAATTTTATTCATAATTCATTAGTAATATAATCCTGAAATTCTCATACAAATCGAGCCTCGATCTGTTAAAATGCTTCTTGGACCTCCAAATATATGGATCCATATATTTCTTATACTATTTATTACATTCATAATAATAGGGGTTCTATTTGTTACATTTGTTAAAATAAAAAATAAATAATGGCAAATTTCCACATGAATAAAGTATTATTTTCCTTTCTATGTTCTGAATCCTATAATATCTAGTGATACCATATCAAATATATTAGGTTTTGGTAATGTCTGATTTACATCAGATTTAAATTTTTTATTATGCATTGTCTGACATATTAAACAATTTGAAACATAATCTTCAATTTCTTTGATAATTTTAGGACACCATAAGTGTTTCTGAATTTTCTTTAACGTTTTATTCACTCCACAATTTTTTGCAATTTACTACTACGAAACCCACACATTAAATAATTTCTATATTTTCCTAGTATATATAATCATCTTGTTCTATAGTGAACCTGGAGCTCATTTTTCCGTGCTTTGTCAGCAATTTATTGACAAGATGGAATATTATATATATCTTCATATTCTTTATGAGATTTACTACATTACAATGTTATATAATTTGGAAAATCATTGTCATCACATATTGATTTAATAATCCAATCAGATAAACCATTTTGTACTTCAATATGCTCAAATTCTAAATCAAATTCAGACAATCTCAATTTCCAACTATATAATATTCTATTATTAATTGGATCAATTCCAACTATATTTTTACAATATGTTTTAATTAATGTTTTAGATCCTTTAATATAATAATCTTATGTTCACAAGCTACGACTATTGCAAATCGTTTCAATTCAATTTCACTCTATTTTCGTTGAACATCACTTAATTTCTTATATGTTTAATGAAGAAATTTAGTATTATTAATAAAGTTATATATTTTGAGCTAACATAGTTCCTACATCTTAACCTAGTGCTCCAGTATAAATATTATATGGTTTTTCCTCTTTCAGAGAATGGCATAGAAATTATTTCAGCGATCTTTTCTTTAATCTGTTAAAATATTAGTAATTATTCTTCTTTTTACTAAAATATTTTCTTTTTATCTAATAAAAAAGCTAATTTAGAAGTTCATTATGCACAGTTCTTTATATAATTTCTATAATAATAAGCAATTCCTAAAAATAATACTACTTGTTTCTTTGATTTAAGTCGTTTTACTTCAATAATGGTTTTTATTTTATCTAATGAGAGTATAGTTCCTTTGTGATCTATTATATGTCTCAAATAAGTCGTATATCTTTTGAAAAGCTCACATATTTCTACATTTATTTCAAGATTATGGTCTATAATAAATTTACATACTCTCTTTAACACTCTATAATGCTTAATTATAGTTTTTGTGAAAACAATGATATCACCAATATAAAAACCTAAGTAATTTCCTTTGATTGACTCCATACGAATATTTTCTATTATGTTTTGAAATTATGTAGTACCTGTTTTTAATCCAAATAGTAATAAGTTAAATACGAAGGTTGTACATTTGGAAGCTATAAAACATATATTTTATTTACTATCTTCTAAAACAGTGTTCCAAAAACTATTTTAAAAATCTATTTTTGAAAGCCATTTAGTACCATGAAATATTTGAAATATATGTTTCATGTGTGAAATAACAAATAAATCATCTAATATAAATATGCTTAAGTAACACAATATAAGATGATTCTTCATCGATCATCTTTCTTCCGAATCATTACAATTGATGAAGCCCATTCTGCATTAATGGCTTATAACCTTTAATCGTAGCATTTTATCCATTCTCTAACGCAATACTGTCAAAATTTCTCTACTAATGGTTTAGGGTTATAACAACAAAGATTTATTTTCACTTTAATAGAAACTTTATATTTATATGAAAATTCTATATTTTTATTTTCCTAAAGTTTAGAATTTTCTTCTAATTCTTTTAATTTTCTCTTAGTCTTTTTGATCAATTATATCAGTTTTATCAATGGAGTTCCAAATAATTTCTTGATCTTATTTTTCCATCTTTTTTTCAACTTTTCCAGGTTTAACTTCCATGACATATATATGATTTTCGTTATTCTCAATAGAATATCCGAATAAATTAATTATCACACCACTAAGTAATACAAATGGTTTATTTTCATTAACTATAGCGGCTGTTGTTCTAATCTTTCTTTTGTTGGATATCATTTTTATCACGATCTTTTTAAATCTTCTTACCTTATCACCATCAAATATTCCATGGACTGCAATTGGTGGAATTTTCAAGTCAAGTTCTATATTTTATTCTTTTGCTGAAGAGTATGGTGTTGTGCAGAATTATGCTACCATGTCTAATAAAATATCTACTTTCTTTCCATTTATTTCAACTATTTGTTTTTTTTTATTCCAAATATTTTATCACATTCAATACTCTCAATTTTATTAATAGGTAATTCATTTTCATCTGATTTTTCTTAATTTTTGTTATTTTTGAACTCTTTCTTATTTTTTCCTTTTGTATATTAATTTTGTTTCTCTTCTTAGTGAAATTTTTATCACTTTCTTTTGGTTTATTTTCTTTATATCTTTAACTTGCTCTATCTTTTTGTTTTTCTAAATACACTTTTTACTTACCCAAATATTTTTGCATTAACTCTATTCCTTTTTAAATTCCTTTCATTCCTGGACATTTTAATATTAATATCATATATTTTATATGTTATTATACCTTTAATTTCGTCTTCTTTGTTTCTCAATACCTTATTTTGACACATATATAACAAATGATCTATCATATTACAATTATCATATTTTTTCTTGCGATACACACCATCTTTCTTTAAATGACCTCTCCATAACAATAGCATTTAGTATACAACCTGATATTATAATTTCTTATTTTTATCTCATTCTTTTTTTCAATAGCTTGTATTATGAAATCGTTAGTAACATTCATATTAATAATAATTTTTTCTAAATTTCTTTTTAAGTTCATGTCTTTACAATATCCCGTATCTTTGGGTTTGTTTAATGGAATAACTTCTCTCATATATAATGAATATTTTTCTTTAAAATCTTTCTAATGATCTAGTTCATCTAAACAATTACATTTTTCAAAACATAAACATCTCATAGCACACATTTGCATTCATATATAAGCAAACTTATAGCTTTCAATATGCTATTTATATGTCAATATTTGTAATACTAGAGAATATATTGTGCTTTTCTTCTGCATCCCTGAGTATGAATCATGTCATTTTAACCTGTAGCTGTAAAATCTCTATTATTTCTTTATCCTATATAACTAATACCAAATTACTAAAATAAGAAGGTAATTATTCTTTAACTAAAATACCTCCTTCAGCTTTGGACCAATTCAACATAAATGCGTTTTCTTAAAATTTCTCGAACCATCTAAGATAACCCACAAAAATTATTTCTCTAACTTTTGATAATCCTTCAGGCATTATCATTTTATTTGCATCATCTTCTTCCCTGGTTATAAACTTCTAAGAGTTACCTAAATTATTTATTTCATTGAAAATTTTAAAATTTGGCTTTTCTATATCTTGATCCATTATAAATGTAATTATTAATATAATAGGATTCTGCTTATGTATGTTTTTAATTTCTTTCCTTTATTGCAAATTAATTTATGAATTGGCCGTTGAATAACTCTTCTAGAGTATTGAACATAAAAATTGATAGCATATGGAGATATTTCTAATAATTTTAATTATTGTAAAAATATATTCATATTATTAATACATAAACTTTATAGTTTACTAGATGAAAATTTATTATTTTAGAGGGATTTATTTATTTTAATAAAAATATACATTTACTTTCATTAAAAATTTAAACCCTCATTAAAATTAATGATTATGTAAAAACTATTTAATTAGAACAAAGAATATAAAAATAATAAATTTTATTTATAGTTATTAATAGTGCCTTATAAGTACATAAAAATTAAATATTAATGAGAACATAATTCTTTTTATTTTTCTTTTTAATTCAGAATTCAGTCTTTATTATTTAAAAATTAATACGATTTGTCAATAAAAGCTCTACGAAAATATTTCATTCTCTTCAATCAAAAAAAAAAAAATAATTATTTTTTTAGGGAGTTACTCTCATTACTATAACACATGTAACAAAACAAAAAAGGCAAAAAAAAATTTTTATTTTTTTTATAATTAATCATATAATTTTACTAAACTTCTTTAGTGCTCGATTTATTGACTGTTCAATGATTTATTTGGAGCATTAAGCAATCAAATTAATAAAGAGCATATAGAAAGAAATATACTCTACTAATTTTATTTATTGTTCAATACTTATTATAAATAATTTTTAAATTTCTGAACAATTATATAATATAAAATAAGTAAATTTTTCATAAAACTATTAAAATCCTAAAAATAAAAATATATTCTTTCAGTATTTTTATTGCTCGTAAAAAAATATTTAATCTATCGAAAGTTAAAACAGTTTAATAAAACTTAAAAATTTAATTAAAAATTTAAATATTCAATATTTAAAAAGTATTATAATATAAAACATTACCTTTTATTAAAAATTTTTGTTCACATAAATGATAAAAATTTATTTCTTTCTATGAAAATTCATTAAACCTCAAAAAAATTCCAAAAAAAAAAAAATTTATTTTTATATATTATATATATTTTAAGTTTTTATATTAAAATAAAATTCTTTTATTATGTTTTATTGAGAACATTTTTGCTAATGTTATGCACTTAAAATGCAGAGGTTTTTCTTAAATGATTTACTCACAAAATTGAACTTTTTTATTTTATGCAATTACACAAGGGAAATAATATTGACAAATACTTATCAAACATTTTTTTATTTTTATGTATTCATACATTAGTAAAATTCTACTAAATATTAATAAAAAAAATCTATTATAATAAAATAATTTTCGAATGTCTTAACAATAAATTTAAAAATATAAAAAATGTTAAAAGTTAAATAATAAAAAGTCAAAACAATAATTGATGAAATAATATAATAGAGAAAAAAATTAATACATTCTCAATTTAAATATATAAAAATTGAAAAGTGAATATACTAATAATTATAAAAAAAAAAAATGAATTTAATATTCTATTCATTTTTTTATAATATTCTATATATAATTTTAGTACCTTGATATATTATTTTCCTCTTTAAATATTTTTGTAAAGTGTTGAAAGAAATTAAGAGCTTGTAGAGGAATATCCATTATGTCTGTTATCAAAAATAATTCTATTATTATCAATTCAAAATTTAAGACATTTTAATTTTTAATTTTTAATTTTTTAAAAATATGAAAGATTTTGCACATAGTACATATATAACTTGTAATAAACATTTTAAATAAATATAAATATATCATTTTAATAAAAATATTCTCTATTTATATTTTTATCATATCTACCAAGACATTTTTATTCATATTTTTTCTTATTGGTAAAAAAAAATATAGCAACTCTCCAAAAGAAAATTATTTTTTTTTTTGTGTAAAAAAAAATATTACGTACATAAAAGAAAATATATGTGCTCGAAATGTAGACTTTGCAAATCCAGAGAATTTTATTTAATATTCTTAAGTTATATATAAACAAGTTAATATATATTTTTATTTACCGTATCTTTACCTAAACTTTGAATTATTCTCTTACAATTTATTAAAAACGTTATAATAATTTCACTAAATAAAATGACATATTTATACTTTTTAAATAAATGGATTATTTAACAATAAGGAAAAAAGAAGGTTTTTTACATCTTAGATAATTGTAATAAAGTTGTAAATGATTTTAAAAAAAATAGAAATACAAAAAGAATATAACATCATGTTTTTATAACATTTTTTATATTATACTTATATTATATATGAAAAAATAAATGATAATATTTTGTTTTATTTCTAGCCTTTGAAAAAATAAAAGTAAAATAAAGAAGGGTACATATAAAAAAAAAAAAGAAAGAAAATAAAACAATATAATAAAAGTTAAAATTAGTATATAAATATATTTTAAAAATACTCTTTCTATCAATATTAAAATACAAGTACAAAACAAATATATAATCACATATTTGCCAGCAATTATTTTAAATATATTAGCAACATTATCATTTATATTAATAACTTAAAAGAATCGATATTAAAAACATTATTTAACTATAAAATTCAAATAAAACAGTTATGAGAATAATATAAATTGACTCTATTATGATTTCCTTTTATTTTATCTTTTTTAAATTCTTTTTATTTTTAAAATATATTTTAAAATGTTTTAAAGAATTTTTCGCTAATAATTGTTGTCACTAATAAATTATTTTATTTTTTTTAAATTCTTATTTAGAAATCACAGAAATATTTTTAAGAATTATTATTTTTTAAATATTGGTATACTTTCTTTTAAAAGAAATTATTAAAAAAAAAATGTGATAATTCTTATGTAGTATTCAATATTTAAGATTATAAGATTAAATTTCATTAGACAATTCAATATTAATCATACTAATATATATGCTTTTTGTAGAAGTTCTAAGATGAACAAAATATAAATGAAAAATTTTTAAAATATTTTCTTATCTTTAATTTATTATTATCTTTTATTTGCATTTTTAATTTAATAGATTTAATGATTTTTTTCCTTTTATTATCCTTAGAGAAATTTTATTTAATATCTAAGAAAAATTATAATGTAAAAGAAATTTAAATGTTTTAAGTATTTGAAAAAATTACATTTAATTAAGTTCAACAAAAGAGAAATTACGATTCATTTTTTTTATTATTATTATTCATGTTAAAATAAATAATGAAAAAGATTTTTTTAAGGAAATAAAGATTATTTTTTTTAATCTTTTACAAAAGTAATTGACACTCTTTTATTCTGATGATAAAAAATCTATAATTTTATATGATAATTTCAACTGATTTTAATTAAATATATTTACATCTTTTTTTTTTAAAACTTTTAGTTATAAGATTTTATAGAAAGGAAATGAAAGGTTGTTTTAACTTCTTCTTTTAGAATTAATTTTTATTATGATTTAATATATTGTTAACTCATAGCTTTTATAATGAACTCATAAGTCTAATTAGTCCTTATTTAATTATTCTTGCTTTAACATACAGCATGAACATAACATAAAATAAGTACTTTAAACAATATTAAAAAAATTTTACCCTTAACAAATATATATATATATATATTCCTCTATTTCATTCTTTTTGATATATATATAATTCATAAAAACAATTTAAAGTTTTTATTACTGTTATAATTTTTTACTCGTAATTCATGCTATTAGAAACAAAATATTTTATTTCAAAACAAAATATTTTATTTCATAGTAAAATTATTCAACTTACATTCAATCATTCAAACCATCTTCAGTAAATTTTTACGAATCCCCCCTCCCCAAAAAAAAAAAAATACAAAAAAATAATGCCAGGAATTAAAAGGATAAATTCTAATAAAAAAAGCGTATGTATTTTTTTTTTTTTAGGAATAAATAAATACACTAATTAGATAGATGGAAAAACTATCTTAATAGTTGCTTCATCCTGCCTATCATTTCATCAGTCAATATTATTTATTCTCCTTAATGTCATAAGCTTATATGTTGAAAAAGGCTAATACTTCACTAACTAAATTACATATTTCTTTCAAATTCCCTTGAATTTCTATTCATATTAATTTTATATGTATAATTACAACTAAATTATAACAGGAATTTTATTATTTCATATACATATTTATTTATTATTACTATTTTTTTCTTTTCTTTCTTTTTTTATCTTAAATACAAAAAACAGTAAATATTAAAAAAAAAAAACAATATAATAAGTATTTTACCTTTATGTATAAGTAAAAAATTAAATAATGTAATCAATCTTTGAATTTGAAAATTCTTAAGGAACATTTAGATGATAAATTCTATTCAATACATGTACTACTACCTACCAATATAATATTTTAAAAATATATCAAAAAAAATTAGAGAAATATAATATTTCTTATTTGTCTTTTTTTTTTAATTTATCATAGATGATGAAGGTGTAATAAATGAAACAAAAAAAATTTATAATCCATAATGATTCAATTAAAGATATTTATTTACATATATAATAATCAACAATAATAGACATTATTAAATGTATTCATTTTATATCTAAAATTTTTTAAAATTATATCATTACAAACTGGTTAATAAAAATAAATAGTAACTTTTATAGATGTGTAAGTTTTACGTACAAACTTAAACTCTCTTAATTTGCAAGGCTTATTATTTGGGATTACATGTATATTATCTATATGCATTTTTTTTTTTTATAAAAAAAAAAAAGAATAAAGTAAAAAAATATTTTTTTGAATAAGATGATTTATTAAATGCTTGTCAACCAATAAAAATATTATTAGCCTTTTCAAATACCTGAATTGATAATACAATGTAAGGTAAAGAGCTAAATATGAACAAACCATATACAAGGAAATACTTTAACAATCTACAAAAATATATTATCTTATAGCTATATATATATGTTTTATTATTTTTCTTAACAGTATTATATATGTTTTGTTTCATTATATTTGTTAATGATTACATTTTACTTTTTTTAATTAATTTAATTTTAATTAAATTAATTAATAATTATATTATTAATTACTTTTGATTAAATAATTATTATTATAGAATTTATAATGATGAAGAATTATAAATTAGTAGATAATTGGTTAATGAAAGATGTTATTAACCTTTTATAATATATAAAATTAGCCTTCTAGTTAGGAAAATACAAATCAGACATTCAATGGCTCTAGTTAAAAATATATATATATAGATACATTTTTTTTTGTTTATTTTATTCTTAATATACTTCTGGTTTATTAATTGCATTCTTAATGGCTTTTCTAGGGTATTAAACAAACAAATTAATAAAGAGAATGTATAACTAAATATACTGATTTATGTATATATATATATATATATCTATATATACTTATTTTTATTATATATAGTAAATTATATATATATATAACATTTAATTTGAATTAAGCAATTATGTATTGCTTAATAGACATATTTTTACTCTTACAAATGTATTTTTATTTACAAAGAATAAGTATATTCTTTTAATTAAAAACACACAAAATTAAGTTATAAAAAATAACAAAAATTAAACTTTAAGTTATTCAATGTTATTTCCAAATTTACAAATCGAGCATGACATAAAGAATTACACTTTTATATACATTAGTTTTTATATTTCAAATAAAAATTAATCTCTCAAAAATCAAAAATATCACCCAACAATAAAAAATAAACAAAAAAAAAATATCTATATATATATTTTTTTCTTTTTTTTATAACTAAAATCATTGAATGGTTAATTTATTTTTTCATGACGAGTAAACTAACTTAATGTATTACAAAAGTTTAATAATATCTTTTATTAATTAGTACTCTAAAAATCAGTATATTTAATTATACATGTTCTTTATTAATTTGTTTGTTTAATAATCTAGCAAAGTCATTAAACAGATAATTGATAAATCACATATACACTGATAAGCTAATATCATATACATCACTACATATTTTTGCTAAACACCAAATAATATAGATCACACAGAGTGAAATTCCACAGAAAATTATAAAAAAAAAATATTATTCTTATACATATTTCTTTAGATTTATACACTATAGTATGTACATTTTAATATACATATTTTCCTCTCATACCTAACGTTTATAAAACAAAATTTATTCGTTTAATGTTACTTTTCGATACAATTTATTCACTAATTAGAGAATTTAGATGACTAATTTTCAATTTTACGTACAATTTACTGCCTATTATTTCATAATAGTTTAATAATATCTTTTATTTACTAATAACGAAAAAACTATTTTTTAAAATGGTTTTTACATATAATTCGAATATATTTGCCTCATCATTTTGTATATTTATATATAAAATGTTATATATATATATAAACTCTTAAATTTAGTTTATAACATTCCATTTTTCTTTTTGAAAAAATGCAATAAATAATAAGTCCTTTTATTAACTAATTAAATTTTTTTAAATAATAAACATTTTCTCTAAATGCAATTTTTTGATAAATCATTTCTTAGATAACATTTCTCTACAATTTACTTGTAATTCACTTTTTATCATTGCTGTATATTTTTATTCTTAACCATAAATTCCCATATATGATATACTGTGATCAAAATTTATAATATTGTAATATCTAGATCGCTTAAAGTATCTTTTATCTCTTCTTTCGCTTTGTACTTCTTTGATATAAGCCCTTTTGGACTATTTTTTTTGCTCTTTTTTTTTTAGAATATTTCTTTGCTTTTCTAGCCATTGTCTATTCCTGATTTATTAATTGGACGTTTAATGACTTTGCTAGAATATTAAACAAACAAATTAATAAAGAGAATGTATGACTGAGTATACGTTTATATATATTCATTTTTATTATATATATATATATAGTTTTCTTATAATGCATAATATTTAATTTGAGTTAAATTTTATCGCATCTTTTAATAGACCTATTAATTGTTATAAATGAGTTTTTATTTACAAAGAATTATTTATTCTTTTAATTAAAAACATACAGACAAACTATAACAATTAATATAGTCAAAACTTTATTTTATTCAATGTTATTTCAAAATATACATTGAATAATACATAAACATAATTCTTTTATCTCTTAAGTTTTAATAAGTAAACATTAATTCTTATTTAATTTTTTAAAACACAAAAGTCAAAAACATAACAAAAAAAAATTAATCTTCACACCAAAAAAAAAAAATTATTTATTAATTATTTTTTTTTTAATTACAAATATGTATATATTTTTAATTAAACAAACAAAAGAAATAGCTTTATTTTATTTTATTTTATTTTATTTTTTTTATTAACTAGAGTTAGTGCATGGCTAATTTGTACGTACACGAGTAGTAAACTAGCTTAGTGTATTACAAAAGGTTAATAACATATTTTATTAATCAATTCCATAGAATATTTTGTTCTAATTCTTGAATTCCAATTTCTCCTTTCATATTGTTCTTTATTTCTAATACTCTAATTTATTTCATATCTTTCATTTCTTCTTTTTTCCAAATATTCCATTTTTTATTTTTATCTAAATCATTCATTCCTTTTTTCTCTTTTTTTTCCATATTTATCAGAATATTCTATTTCTGTTTCTCGTCTATGTCAACCCTTTTTCGTTTCTCTATTTTTTTTTCATATAACTCTCCTTTTTTTTTCTATTCCTCTATGTATAACTTAAGATACTCATTCCTTATTAATTCCAATTCATCTTTCTTACACTCTTCCATTATTATAATATGTATTTCTATCCATAGTCTATATATCAACTTTTTTTTCTTTGTTTCATCCAGTTGTTCTTTTACGCCATCTATTGTTCTTTCATCTTTTTTAATTTTCTCCGACGAATTTTTTATTTCTTTTGCTTGTAATTCCTTATCCTCTTCTTTTTCATAATCATTTAGCACCTCTACAAATCAGCTTTCTTTATTCCATTCTTCTATAACCTTTAAATGACGCTTTCTCAAAAAGAATAATGAAACAATAAATATAAATCAGAATATCTAAAATTCAAATCAGACACACACGAGTATCAATAAACTGCAAGTTTGCATATAAGAATATGCAAAGAAAAACGCAATAGTTTGCATGATAGTCTATATCTGATTTATTAATTGGACATTCAAAGACTTGGATAAAAGTAATGAATATCCAAATTAACAAAAGCAAGTTTTAGGACTCTTTTATAATTTTGTATTATAGATTCTATTTTTATAATACAAAATTAATTAAATCACTTTAAGAAAAATAAAAGTCCATAAAAGTTAAATAAAATAAAAGCAAATCCACTTTCTATCCTTTTCTTTTTCAATCTTTCTCCATAAGAATTCATTCTACAAAAAAAAAAATAATAATAAAATTTTTTTTTTTTTGTAAAAAATAAAAAAAAATAAAAAAAAAGAAGATATAATATAATAATAACCAAAATGTGTCAAAAAAAAATAGTAATGTGACACACTAGGTTGGTCAAGGTTCTAGTAGCTTAACTTATTGCATGTAGTGTACTATATAAAGGAATAATTATTTAAGTTATAAATAATTGTTTAGTACTATGAAATTAACTACGAACATATATATAAATATAAATTTAATTAAAATAAACTCCAAACTGTACATTAATTAAGGGAAATGAGTTTATTCATTGACCAATACCCTAAGATACATGGTAAGTTTTGTACTTTAAGATGTACTTATAAGGTATTCCCTAACAATATATGAGTAAACAAATAAAATTTTGTATATTCAAATGTTATAAATGAATATAAACAAAAAATGTCAAAATATACATGTTCCAATAAAAAGTTTCAGAAGAAATTAGCACTTTTTTGAATTATGAAATAGTACAAATAAGTATGAAGGAAAACATATATGAAAAAAAAGTTAGAAATTACTTAAAGACATTAGTTAAAAAAATTGGTGATATTGGTGAAATATATAAAAAGGATATAAATATGGAAAATAAATATTATGATGACTTTCAAAGCGATTGTTCAAAAGTAAAAACATTAAATTTTCAGAAAAGAAATATTTCAAATATTCTTATCAATTCTTTACAAAATTATGAAGGTTTCTCTATTATTGGCTAATAAAATATGTTATTAACCTTTTGTAGTACACTAAGCTAGTTTACTAGTCGTGTATGCACAAGTTAGCCATGCACTGACTCTAGTTAAAAAAAAAAATATAAAGTTATTTTTTTTGTTTGTTTATTTTTATTTATATACATCTTCTTAATTAAAAATAAAAAATATAAATTAAAATTAATTTATTTTTTTGTGATGTTGTTGACGTTTGTGTTTTAAAAATTAAATAAAGAATTAATTTTTACTTATTAAAACTTAAGAGATAAAAGGATAATGTTTATGTTATATTCAATGTATATTTTTGAAATAACATTGAATAATATAAAGTCTTGACTTTATTAATTATTATAGTTTATCTGTATGTTTTTAATTAAAAGAAAAAGTAATTCTTTGTAAATAAAAACTCATTTATAACAATTAATGGGTCTATTAAAAGATGCAGTAAAATTTAACTCAGATTAAATATTATGCATTATAAGAAAACTATATATATATATATAATAAAAACGAATATATATATAAACGTATACTTAGTTATACATGCTCTTTATTAATTTGTTTGTTTATGCTTTTACTTTTTAGTGAAGTTCCATAAAGATAATAAGGTGTTTAATTATTTAATAATTTATAAGTATTTGGTTAATAAAAGGTATTATTAACCTTTTGTAGCATGCTAAGCTAGTTGCTAGTTGTATACGTACAAGTTAGCCATGCACTGACGCTAGTCCTATATATATAAAAAAAAAAAAAAATAAAGTTATTTTTTTTTTGTTTGTTTATTTATATATATATACATCTTTGTAATTTAAAAAAAAAAAAAAAAATTAAATATTTTTTTTTTTTGGAAGAGTTTTTGATAAATGTTATGTTATGTTTTAATTTTTAGTGTAAATAAAAATTAAAAGAAAGAAATGTTAACTTATTAAAAACTTAAGAGATAAGAGAAATGTTTATGTATTATTCAATGTATATTTTTGAAATAACATTGAATATCATAAATTTTGACTTAATAAATTGTTATAAATTATTTGTATGTTTTTAATTAAAAGAAGATATTAATTCTTTGTAAATAAAAACTCATTTATAACTGTTAATAGGTTTATTAATAGATGCAGTAAAATTTAACTTCAATTAAATATTATGCATCATAAGAAAACAGTATATATATATATATACTGTTTTCTTATGATGCATAATATTTAATTGAAGTTA
>NW_021628822.1:0-4784 GCF_900005765.1 Plasmodium relictum | reverse complement strand
TCATAATAATATACAGTTATATAAGGAATGAAAATTTTCTTTTTTTATATTATCTCTATGTTATAATTTTTTTATTAAACATTTTTTATATTTCATAATATAAAAAGAAAATATATTCTAAATATTATAGTTTCCTTTAACTAATATTTATTTAATTAAATATATATTATTTTTTATATGAATATTATACCACTTTTAGAAAATACAAAAAAAAATTAGATATATATTTGTTTCTATTTAATATTATTAATATGATTTAATTCATGTAAAGGGTAAAATATAAAGTACAATTAAACAAATTACGTTTATTTATTATTATACATATAGAAAATTATTTGTAATTTTTAACAATTATACAAAGAAAGTAAAGAATGGAGTTTTAAGTTATAACTTTCTTTTATAATATTCTATTTCAACAGAGTCTTGGTATTATATAATTATCTTATTAATTCATTACTAAAAATTTCTAAATGTAATTTATTTTACATTTTTGTTATTCATTTTATAATTTTTCGAAAATTTTATTTAGAATTTTATATTTACTGGTTATCAGATACAAATATCCAGGCTATATCTAATCTTATGAGATAAAAAGAAAAATAGATTAATATTTGTTAAAAGAATTCAAATTAAAAATACTGTTTTAAAAAAAATGCATGCGTATAGTATAATATATTCAAAGCTTAAAATGATTAAATTCAAAACATAATTAATTATAAAGATATTAGTTATTTCAAACAATAATAACAAAATGAAGATAATTGCTTTTAACTCTTTTTTTTTTAATATAATTATATTTTTTTTATATAACTTTCATAGGCAACATGGTTTCTATTTTTTCATATATACTTAAAATATACAAAGGAAAAAAAAAAAAAATAAAAAAAAAATAAAATAAAATAAAACATAATTTAATTTTTTCAGTAATTTTAATTTGATATATTGAAGAATATTTAAATAATGAAAAATAAAATAATAAAAATGTCATAATAGAGATTACAAAAATAATATACTGAAAAAAAAAAAAATATATGGATGAACATTTATTAAGAAATTAGGTAATTAAAATATCAGCATTATCAATATTATATTATCCTTATATTTGTTAAGAGAAACACATTAACAAACTTAAATTGTGAATTTTTATTTTAAAAAAAATAATACAAAAGAAACTAAAGATAGAAAAAAAAAATATTCAAATATAAATTCCATTTTATATGTAGATATTTACGTGAATTATTTTACAAAATATTTCGAAAAAATAATTAAAAAAAGAGATGAATATAAAATTATATAAATTTATAAAGTAATATTTCACATACATTATGCATATGAATTTAAGATTATTACCAATAGAAATAAAATAAATCGGAAAGTTAATTATATTTACGTATTAAAATTAAAATAAAAAAATTCTAATTATAAATCGTGGAAATTTATTTTCTCACATTTTTTAAAATATTTTATTTTTTATGTTATTTATAAGATAATTTTAAGATAAACATCAAATATTTTCTCCTTATATATAGTATAAATTTAACTAGTAAATATATACATTTTTTTTTAATATACTTAAAAAATTTTAACTTTCCTAATGTTTCAAGTTCCTTTTTAAAGCAAGTTATTACGAAAAAATATAGTTAAAAAAATAATTTATATGTATAAGTTCTCTTATTAAAATTTCGCATTAAGGAAAAATCTGGCTAAATGTTTTTAAAATAATTTTTTATATCATTTTTTTTTTAAGATTAGTGATATTAATATTATTTTAAAATATATATAATAACTTAAATAGTTTTAAATAAAAAAATATATATAACTTCTTATTAGAAAAATGTTTTTATCATTTAAAAAAAAAATAGCAGTTGAATATATTTCAAAATTTTACTTCAAATACTGGATAATTAAAAAAACAAGCCTATGAAAGTGAAGCTATTTGTTATTCAATATTACAAGGGATATTTTTTAATATAACTTATCTCTTAATAACTTTATACTTATTTGGAACTTTAAATAAAAAATTTTATTAGCATTTTATAAAATAATAGTTGTTCATATGGAAAATGGCGACTTGATTTATTAATTAGTTGTTAGAGTACTTTTAACAGTATTTTAAATAGTCAAATTAATAAAGAGCGTGCACAGAAATTTTTATAAATTTTATTCATAATAAAGCTATTTAACATATATAATTACATACTCTTTATATAATTATTTATATATCTGTTTTATTAACTGCCTATTTAATGACTTTGCTAGAGTATTAAACAAACAAATTAATAAAGAGCATGTATAAATAAATATACGTTTTTAAATATATATTTACTTATTTTATTATATATATAATGGTTTCTTATGATGCATAATATTTAATTTGAATTAAATTTTATTGCATCTTTTAATAGACATGTTAAACTGTTATAAAGGAGTTTTTTATTTACAAAGAATCAGTTTATTCTTTTAATTAAAAACACACATACAATTTATAACAATTAACAAAAGTCAAAACTCTAATTTATTCAATGTTATTTCAAAAATATACATTGAATATAACACAAACATTATACTTTTTCATTCCTTCAGTTTTTCATGTAACTAAAAATTATTTCTCTTTTTAATTCAAACAAACGCCCACTGAACAAAAAAAAAAAAAATAATAAAATTATTTTTTTTTTTTTAATACAAAAATGTGTATACAATAAAATAAACAAAACAAAAAATAACTTTATATTTTTTTTTTTTTTTTAATTAGTGTCAGTGCATGTCTGATTTCTATTTTCCTGACTGGTAACTTATTGTATTTTAGCAAAAGGTTAATAACAATTTTTTTATTAACCATACCCCATCACTTAGGGGAAGTAATGACATTACTTATATTTTGCTCTCTTTGGTTTGTTTTATAACTTCTAACCCCTTTTGTATTTCTTTATCAATTTTTCTATTCTTATTACTCAAATCTTCTAATTGTGAAAGGTTATTTCTACCACAAATATCGAAATAATCTTTTACTTTTAATACTTTCCTCCTATCTAATTTTCTTTTACAATAGTTAATTACTTGTATTAGATCTTTCATTTGTCTTATTATTTAACAGTTTAATCTTTAATAAAGGAATCTGTATTATTTTACATCTATAGTAAATAGGTATAGCTTTTAAATTTCCATTGTTGATATCTGTTACTCTATGAGGAAATGACCAATGTGATATATGTTGTTCATTTCCACTATAATGTTTCATTTGATTTCTCTCATATTCGGATAATTCATAAGATATAATAGCTCCCGCTTTAATCTCTTTATTCTTAATTAAAAGTTTTTCCTTTATTAAATCTTCATTCGTGTTTTTCCATATATCATTTAAATAAATAATCCTCATCTCCTTAGTTGTTTCTGGTGTTATTTTTGAAAAACCAGGACATATACAATCTATTCCGTATATCGAAGAGTAAGGTGTTTCTCCAGTTGTACCCTGAGGGGTGTTATTATATATTAAAACGGCATTTTTAACTATTTGTTCAAAAGTCAAATCTCCTCTTTCATATAACGTTTTAAGTATGTAGTCAAGACTTTTATGAGAACTTTCATTTATACCGTTCCCTTGTGGGTAATACGCATTAGTATGATACAATTTTATCTGTAATTCATTAATAATGTAATATTTAAATTCTTAACTCATATATATTGAACCTTGATCTGTTAAATTACTTCTAGGACATCCAAATATAGGGATTCATGTATTTCTTATAATATTTATTGCGTCCTTAGATGTGGGAGCTTTATCTGTCACATATGTTAACATAAAACGTGAATAATGGTCAATCTCTACTTGTATATAACATTCTTTATCTTTCCAAGTTATAGGACCTACAATATCTAACGATACTATATCAAATATATTAGGTTTTGATAATGCTTGATTTACATCTGGTTTAAATCTTTTATTACACATTATTTGACATATTAGACAATTTGAAACATAATTTTCAATTTGTTTGTTAATATTAGGGCACCAAAAATGCTTCTGAATGTTCTTTAATATTTTGTTCATTCCACAATGTCCTGAAAACTTACTTCTATGAAATCAATACATAAAATGGTTTCTATATTTTTCTAGATATATATAGTTTTTCTGTTTTGTAATGAACTGGGAATTCATTCTTCTATACTACATCTCTTGGTATATCATTCTGATTTTTCCGTACTTCATCAGCAATTTCTTGGCAAGATGGGATATTATATATATCTTCATATTCTTCTGAAGGTTTATTACAATACAATACCATATAATTTGGAAGATTGGTATCATCTTTTATTGATCTAGTAATCCAATCAGCTAGACTATTTTGTACTCCTTCAATGCGTTCAAATTCTAAATTAAATTCAGATAATCTCAGCTTCCATCGACACAATTTTCCAGTATTAATTAAATCCATTCCAATTAAACTTTTACAATCTGTTTTTATTAATGCTTTAGATCCTTTAATATAATAATCGAATGTTTCACAATCTACTACTATAGCAAATAATTCTTTTTCAACTGTACTCCATTTTCTGTGAATATCATTTAATTTCTTAGATGTATAATGGACAAACTTAGTTTCACTGATATTCATTATTTATCTGAGTCAATACAGCTCTTATAGCATAATCGGAGGCATCCGTATAAATAGTATACGGTTTTCCTAACTCGAGAAATGGAAGATAAGTTATTTTAGCCACTTTATTCTTAATTTGCTCAAATACTTGTGAATATTCTTCATTCCATTCAAACTTTTTCTTTTTAG
>NW_021628817.1:0-4877 GCF_900005765.1 Plasmodium relictum | reverse complement strand
ATATATATATAAAAAAAAAAAAAAATAAAGTTATTTTTTTTTTGTTTGTTTATTTATATATATATACATCTTTGTAATTTAAAAAAAAAAAAAAAAAAAATTAAATATTTTTTTTTTTTTTGGGAAGAGTTTTATGAATGAATGTTATGTTATGTTATGTTTTAATTTTTAGTGTAAATAAAAATTAAAAGAAAGAAATGTTAACTTATTAAAAACTTAAGAGATAAGAGAAATATTTATGTATTATTCAATGTATATTTTTTGAAATAACATTGAATATCATAAAATTTTGACTTAATAAATTGTTATAAATTATTTGTATGTTTTTAATTAAAAGAAGATATTAATTCTTTGTAAATAAAAACTCATTTATAACTGTTAATAAGTTTATTAAAAGATGCAGTAAAATTTAACTTCAATTAAATATTATGCATCATAAGAAAACAGTATATATATATATAATAAAAGCGAATATATATATATAAACGTATACTTAGTTATACATGCTCTTTATTAATTTGTTTGTTTAATACTCTAGCAAAGTCATTAAACGGGCAATTAATAAATCAATACTCTAGAAAAGTCATTAAGAGAGCAATTAATATATCAAGAAGACGTAATTATTTAAATTTTAAATACTTATTTGATATTATGAAACTACGAATATATATATATAAGTTTTTTTAAGACAAACCTTAAGCTGTATATTAATTAATGGCAGTGAATTTATTCATTGACCAATCATTGCATTATGGTAAAAACATGCATTATTAATAATACAATATAAAAACATTTTTTTTTTAATAAAAAATTAATTTATAATGAAAAAGAACATATAATACAAAAAATTAAAATAAAAAAGTATTTAATAAAAATATTTCAATTTATTATAATAAAAAAATTAAGTTAAAAATAAAATAAAATAAAAACAAATTATATAATTGCAAATAAAGGAAAATAAAAACAAAACAAAATAAAGATTTCATTAAAAAAATACAATATATATAATTAAAATATTCTTAAAAACGATGCACAGTACAAAAGAAAAAACTAGGTCTTGATTATTTTTTCTAAAGTCATTCATAGTCCGTAAAAGTATTTAAATACTTTAAATACTTTAAATACTTTAAATACTTTAAATAATTTAAATACTTTAGTAAGAAATTTTTTCGGTGTAAATTATAATTTTATTGTTTTCACTATTATTATCATTTTCTAATTCACTTATATCAATAACTTTATGTTCAATTTCTTCATAAATTTCATTAACCTTCTTTATATATTCTAAATCTGAGAATTCAATGCTGTGCAAATTTTCTTTTTTTTCCCTTAAAAAATCTTCAATTTCCTTTAACTTACTCTTGATGCTTAAAAACTTCTCTTTTTGATCTTCTACAATAGTTTTATGGGAATCTGCTATCTCAATATATTTCTCAGAAGTTTCCTCCATTTCTTTTAATTTACTATCATTAATATTTCTAAAAATTTCATTTATATATATCTTTTCTTTTTGGAAATTTTCATAGATATCTTTCAGTTCTTGTATATATTCATCCACTTTATTTACATCTTTATTTTTATTCATTATTAAAAACAATTTTTGTATAGCACTCGACATTTTTATTGCCTCTTCTTCCTTTACTTTAAACTCCTCCAAAATTTTACTTGCATTTTCAATATTGCTCGATTTATACCCACTCAGCATATCTCTATTATAACTTTTATTTAATGTATTAATATCATTAGTTATAGAATCACAACAATTTTTAATATATTGTATACATGATGCAACATCTTTTTGTTTTTTCTCTATTATAAGCACGTCTTTTGATACTTCCACATTAACACTTGTAATAACCATCGATTGAAAAGATAATTTATAATTTATTCCTAACTCTAGTAATTCATCAAATGACCTATCTATTTCTAAAACATTGCTATATTTATCATTTATTTCATTTATAATCCTATCAATGTTACATTTTACTTCCTCTAATATTTCACTAGAATATTCATCTCTTTTTGATGCTTCAATACGATTTTCTAAATCATTTAAACTAAATTTACTATCGTCAAGTTCACTTTTTATTACATTTATACTTAATTCTCTATCTATTTCACTTAATTTCGCCATGTAAGAATTTGAAAGACCTTTTAAACTCTCATAATCCTTACCAATTTTAAAAATTACGTCATAATTTTCATCATCTACACTTATATTTTTTATTTTTTCATATTTATTAAGTGAATCCTGTATCATGGGGAAAATTTCATCAATTTTCTTTATCGTTCCCTTAATTTTTTTTTTTAATTCATCTCTTAATTTTACTTCTTTGTAAATACTTTCAGCTTTTATTAAAATGCTTTGACTTTCTCTTACTTTTTCATCTACATCACCCAAATTTTCTTGTATTTTTAAAATAATATCTTTTGTATTCTTTAAACTTTCATAATTTTCCAATTCTGATACAGTTTCCATATTCACATCTATAAAATTTACTGCTTTATCCATATTACTATAAATTAAGTCTATTTCATCTTTATAAGAATAATATGTTATTTTACTTTGTCTTATTTCACTATCCTTACCTTTTGCATTATTTAATTCATTCAATGCACTACTTACACTATCTGAATTTTTTATACTCTCAACATTTTTTTTAATATATTCTATGTTCATTTTCATTCTTGAATACTCTTCTTCAGCTTTCTCATTCACTTTATCTAACTCTTTCTTCATATATAGTATTAATTTTAAAGTCTCATTTTTTTTAATATTATTTATAATATTTATCAATTTTTCCATTTCTTCTTTTTGCTTCTCAATATTTTCCTTTTCTATTTTGGCTTTTTCTCTCTTCTCTTTTATATCAATATATGTTGTAGTAGATTCCGTAATGTGTAATGCAAACCTTTCTATATTTTTATAGGATTTGTCAAATATATCAAATATTACATTTAATTTTATTTTAGTATCTTCAAATTTGTGTGAAATATTATTTTCTTCTAACTTTAATTCCTCTAAAATATTGACAGTATTGTCAATTTTCAATTTTATTGATTTCATTAAAAGTTCAAAGTTTTCCTTTTCTTTATCAGCTAATCTTTTTATCTCCTCCAAAATTCCTTCTTCATAAGATTTTTCATATATTTCCATTTCACTCTCCATACTATTAACGGTATTTTCTATTTCTTTTATTCTACTTGATTCCGTGCTTAAAATTTGTTTATTACTTTCCATTTTTTTTAAGACTTGTAAAACGTTTTTCAAATTGTCTTCCTCAATTTTTAGTTTACTAGAGATATCTTCTTCATCTGTTTCATTTTTTGTTGAAATAATTCCTTCTTCATAAGATTTCTCATATATTTCGATTTCACTCTCCATACTATTAACTCTATTTTCTATTTCTTTTATTCTACTTGATTCAGTGCATAAAATTTGTTTATTACTTTCCATTTTTTTTAAAGCTTCTAAAACGTTTTTCAAATTGTCTTCCATAATTTTTAGTTTATTAGAGATATCTTCTTCATTTGTTTCATTCTTTGTTGAAGTGGATTCAAATGCACTTTCAGAATTATCTAAAATATTTGATGCCTTTTGCTTTAATGTTTCTATTTCTGCTAGAAAATTATCCGAATTTTTTTTTATAACTGTAATTAAACCAAATGCATCCATTGACTTTTTGTTTTCTGCCATTTCTTTATCTTGTTCTTTTATACTCACATCTTTCTCTTTTAATTTATTTAATTTTCGCACTAATTTTTCTAATATATTTTTAATATCATAATAACCATCCTTAATCTCTATTAACATATCTGTTACGTCATTCTTTTTTATTTCAACTTTTATTTTTTCTCCTAACAACAAAGACTCGTCTAAAAGGTCACTCATCTTTTCTTTATATATACAAGACAATTCATAATTTTTTCTAGCTTCTATTGCAAATTTATCTGCCTCGTTGGAGTAATTTCCAGATTCTTTCACATATCTATTTATCTCCTCTATTACGTCGTCTGTTATTTTTTTTTCTTCATTATAATCATGAATTTTTAAATATTCTATTTTATGTTTTCCCCTTTCTATGCTATGATGATATAATTTACAATTTCCATTATATTGTTCAGCTATCGTCAAAAGCTCATTTACACTTACAATTTTAGTTGCAAAGATATCATTAATTGTAATAATCATCCTTAATCTCTATCAACATATCTGTTACGTCATTCTTTTTTATTTCAACTTTTATTTTTTCTCCTAACAATAAAGACTCGTCTAAAAGGTTACTCATCTTTTCTTTATATATACAAGATAATTCGTAATTTTTTCTAGCTTCTATTGTAAATTTATCTGCTTCGTTGGAGTAAGTTCCAGATTCCTCCACATACCTATTTATCTCCTCTATTACGTCGTCTGTTATTTTTTTTTCTTCATTATAGTCATGAATTTTTAAATATTCTATTTTATCTTTTCCTCTTTCTATGCTATGATAATATAGTTTGCAATTTCCATTATATTGTTCAGCTATCGTCAAAAGTTCACTTACACTTACAATTTTAGTTGCAAAGAGATCATTAATTGATCTAATTTCTTCTATATAGGTATTAATAGAATTATCATCTAACTTTTCTATAAGCGAATCTCTTAATTCCTCTGCCTTTTGAAAATCAACTAATATTTCTTTTTTTATTTTTTCCGATTCCGAAAATTTTTCTTTTATAATTTCTTCTTCTTCTTTAGCTTTTTGAAAATTTTTTCTCATATTATCCATAATACTACTTAGTTTGTGTAGCATTAACAATTTCTCTATACTTTGAATTTCACTTGATGCATTATCTATGATACCCTTTTCTTTTATAGCATCTATTAATTTTTCACT
>NW_021628813.1:0-5028 GCF_900005765.1 Plasmodium relictum | reverse complement strand
CTAGTCCTATAAATTAAAAAAAAAAAAAAAAAAAAAAATATAAAATTATTTTTTTTTGTTTGTTTATTAATATATATATACATCTTTGTAATTATAAAAAAAAAAATTAGTAATATTTTTTTTTTATATAAAGTTTTTTTTTTTGATGAGAGATCATGTTATGTTATGTTATGTTTTAATTTTTAGTGTAAATAAAAATTAAAAGAAAGAAATGTTAACTTATTAAAAACTTATGAGATAAGAGAAATGTTTATGTATTATTCAAGGTATATCTTGAAATAACATTGAATATCATAAAATTTTGACTTAATAAATTGTTATAAATTATTTGTATGTTTTTAATTAAAAGAAGATATTAATTCTTTGTAAATAAAAACTCATTTATAACTGTTAATAGGATTATTAAAAGATGCAGTAAAATTTAACTTCAATTAAATATTATGCATCATAAGAAAACTGTATATATATATATAATAAAAACGAATATATATATATAAACGTATACTTAGTTATACATGCTCTTTATTAATTTGTTTGTTTAATACTCTAGCAAAGTCATTAAACGGGCAATTAATAAATCAATTGGCGACAACGGCAGGAAACTCGAAACCGGCGCAAACAGAACCCCATTGGATTAGCAAAACCCAAGATGAAAGAAGATATCAAAAGGCTTGGATTAGAGACATTTGAAGATATAATAAATCTCAATGAAACGTATATATTTAAAGTAAAGGAAACTGAGGATTTTACTAAAATCAAAACTCCAGATGGAATAACAGAATTTGAAGAGGAAGAAATAGATGATTATTTCTTATGGTTTGAAACATTCGAAAATAAGATAAGGATGCAAAGATTGACAAAGACTGAAACCTGTTTAATATTAGTTATTTTTTTAATTAAAAACATACAGACAAACTATAACAATTAATAAAGTAAAAACTTTATTTTATTCAATGTTATTTCAAAATATACATTGAATAATACAGAAACATAATTCTTTTTTCTTTTAAGTTTTAATGAGTAAACATTAATTCTTATTAAATTTTTAAAAAATAAAAGTCAAAAACATAACAACAAAAATTAATTACCCCAAAAAAAAAAATATTTATTAATTATTTTTTTTTTTTTAATTACAAAGATGTATATTTTATAAATAAACAAACAAAAAAAAAATATAACTTTATTTTTTTTTTTTTTTTATCTAGCGTCAGTGCATGGCTAACTTGTATGCACACAAGTAGTAAACTAGCTTAGTGTACTACAAAAGGTTAATAACAAATTTTATTAACCAGATATATATAATTTTCCAGTTTTATAATGAATAGGAAAATCTTCTTTCCATATTACATCTCTTGGTAAGTCCGTTTTATCTTATCATGCGGCATTAGTTATTTCTTCACAAGTCGGAATAACATAAGAATCTTCATACTCTTCTTCTGGTTTTTTTACAACTTAATACCATATAATTTGAGAGATCCGTGTTATCCTCTATTGATCTAGTAATCCAACCAGCTAAGTTATTTTTAACTCCTTCGATATGCTCAGGTTCCAAGTTAAATTCTGACAATCTCAATTTCCAACGGTATAATTTCCCAGTATTAATTGAATCCATCCCAATAATACCCTTACAATATATTTTCATTATAATTTTTGATCCCTTAATATAACAATCGAAAATTTCGCATGCAACTACTATTGCAAATAATTCTTTTTTAACTGTGCTCCAATTCCATTGAACATCATTCAATTTCTTTGATGTATAATGAATGAATTTTGTGTTACCAGTATCACTATCTATTGGGGTTGGTACAGCTCCTATGGCATAGTCTGATGAGTCCGTATTAGTATACTGTTTTCCTAGCTCAGGGAGTGAAAGATATATTATTTTAGCCACATTTTGCTTGATTTGTTTAAATACTTGTGAATGATCTTCAATTCAAATAAAATTTTTCTTTTTAGTTAACAATGGAACTAACTTCGAAGTCCATTTTAAGAAATTTCTAATATAATTTCTATAATAATTTGTAGTTCTGATTTATTAATTGCCAGTTTAATCACTTTGCTAGAATATTAAACAAACAAATTAATAAAGAGAATTGTATAACTAAATATACGTTTATATATATATATATATATATATAGTTTTTTTAATTATTATAAATGAGTTTTTATTTACAAAGAATTACTTATTCTTTTAATTAAAAACATACAGATAAACTATAATAATTAATAGAGACAAAACTTTATATTATTCAATGTTATTTCAAAATATACATTGAATAATATATAAACATTTCTTTTATCTCTTAAGTTTTAATAAGTTAACATTTCTTATTTAATTTTTAAAACACAAAAATCACAAACATAACATAACAAAAAAAAAAAAAATAATTCCAACAATAAAAAAAAAATATATTTAATATTTTTTTTTTTTTAATTACAAAGATGTATATAAATAAAAATAAACAAACAAAAAAAAACAACTTTATTTTTTTTTTTTTAACTAGAGTCAGTGTATGGCTAACTTGTACGTACACAAGTAGTAAACTAGCTTAGTGTACTACAAAAAATTAATAACAAATTTTATTAACCAAGTTCCTAGAAATGATTTTAATTGTTTCTTGGATTCAGATTGTTTAGCTTCTATCATTGTCCTAATTTTTTCCATAGAAGGCATTATTCTTTTATGATCCATGATTTATCCCAAATATGTATAGACGTTTTAAATAGTTCGCATTTCCCTTTGTTTATATTTAAGTCATTATCAATAAGTATTGTATATACTTTTTTCAATATTCTATAATGTTTAGAAATCGTTTTAGTCAAAATGATGATGTCATCAATGTATACTACTACGTATTTCTTCTGAATTAGTTTCATAAATTTATTTTCCATTATCCTTTGAAACTGTATTGGACTCGTTTTAAGGCTAAAAGGAAATACATTGAATACAAAAATTTCTCTCTTTGGAACTATGAAATCTGTATATTGTCTATTACTTTCTTCTAAGACAATGTTCCAAAAACCATTTTTGAGGTCGATTTTAGAAAAAAATTTAGTACCATGAAATTTTTAAAATAAGTGTTTTATGTGAAGAGTTACGTATAAATCATTCAATACGAATTTGTTTAAATACCAATAGTCTATAATTACTCTACATTTATCGTCCTTTTTCCGAACCATAACAATGGGTGATATCCATTCTGAATTAGCAACCTTACTTATAACTTTTAATTGCATCATTTCGTCTATTTTTTGATGTAAAGTGGCTAAACTCTCTTCACTTAACTGTCTCGGGTTAATGCGATAATGTTTTCTCTGGACTTTGATAGAAACTTCATGCTTGTTTGTAGGTTTCCTCTTTTTATTTTTCCAAAAGTTACTATTTTTTTCTAAAAAAGTTCTCAGATCGTCTTTTTCTTTTTGTTTAAGTCAGATTTGTCTATCAAATTCTGAATATTTTCTTGATTTTATTTTTTATTTTTTTCCTCTACTTTCTCAGGTTTAATTTCCATAACGCATGCACAATTTTCGTTATGTTTCTCAATAATATATACCAATCTATTCATTAATGGATTACTAATTAAAATGAAAGGTTTGTTTTTATCTATTATTACAAATCTTATTTCAATTATTCTATTAGTCTATATCATATTAATCACTACCTTTTTAGAGCTTTTCTCATGATTACTAGTGAATATTCAAGAAATCTTAAATGATGGAATTTTGGCTTATTAATTGCCTGTTTAATGGCTTTGCTAGAGTATTAAACAAACAAATTAATAAAAAGCATGTATTAATAAATATACGTTTTAAAATATATATATACTTATTTTTATTATATATATAATGGTTTCTTATGATGCATAATATTTAATTTGATTTAAATTTTACATCTTTTAATAGACATGTTAAACTGTTATAAAAGATTTTTATTTACAAAGAATCAGTATATTCTTTTAATTAAAAACATACAAACGAATTATAACAATTAACAAAAGTCAAAAATCTAATTTATTCAATGTTATTTCAAAAATATACATTGAATATAACATAAACATTATACTTTTTCATTCAGTTTTTCATGTAAGAAAGAAAAAATTAATTCTCTTTTTTAATTTGAACAAAACGTCAACCGACAACAAAAAAAAAATAATTTTATATTTTTTTTTTTTTACAAAGATGTATATACATAGTTAATAAAAGGTATTATTAACCTTTTGTAGCATGCTAAGCTAGTTGCTAGTTGTATACGTACAAGTTAGCCATGCACTGACGCTAGTCCTATATAAAAAAAAAATAAAGTTATTTTTTTTTTGTTTGTTTATTTATATATATATACATCTTTGTAATTTAAAAAAAAAAAAAAAAATTAAATATTTTTTTTTTTGGAAGAGTTTTATGAATGTTATGTTATGTTATGTTATAATATGTTTTAATTTTTAGTGTAAATAAAAATTAAAAGAAAGAAATGTTAACTTATTAAAAACTTAAGAGATAAGAGAAATGTTTATGTATTATTCAATGTATATTTTTTAAATAACATTGAATATCATAAAATTTTGACTTAATAAATTGTTATAAATTATTTGTATGTTTTTAATTAAAAGAAGATATTAATTCTTTGTAAATAAAAACTCATTTATAACTGTTAATAGGTTTATTAAAAGATGCAGTAAAATTTAACTTCAATTAAATATTATGCATCATAAGAAAACAGTATATATATATATAATAAAAACGAATATATATATATAAACGTATACTTAGTTATACATGCTCTTTATTAATTTGTTTGTTTAATACTCTAGCAAAGTCATTAAACGGGCAATTAATAAATCAAAGAGTATACTTATTTTTTGTAAATAAAAATGCATTTGTAAGAGTAAAAATGTATCTGTTAAGTAATGCACAATTGCTTAATTCAAATTAAATATTATATATATAATTCACTACATATATATATTTATAAATCAGTATATTTAGTTATATATACTATTTTTTAATCTGTTTGTTTATTACCCTAGT
>NW_021628809.1:0-5138 GCF_900005765.1 Plasmodium relictum | reverse complement strand
TTTAATTTAAAAAAAAAAAAAAATTAAATATATTTTTTTTTTTTTTTTTTTGGAAGAGTTTTATGAATGAATGTTATGTTATGTTATGTTATGTTTTAATTTTTAGTGTAAATAAAAATTAAAAGAAAGAAATGTTAACTTATTAAAAACTTAAGAGATAAGAGAAATATTTATGTATTATTCAATGTATATTTTTTGAAATAACATTGAATATCATAAAATTTTGACTTAATAAATTGTTATAAATTATTTGTATGTTTTTAATTAAAAGAAGATATCAATTCTTTGTAAATAAAAACTCATTTATAACTGTTAATAGGTTTATTAAAAGATGCAGTAAAATTTAACTTCAATTAAATATTATGCATCATAAGAAAACAGTATATATATATATATAATAAAAACGAATATATATATATAAACGTATACTTAGTTATACATGCTCTTTATTAATTTGTTTGTTTAATACTCTAGCAAAGTCATTAAACGGGCAATTAATAAATCACATACCTTCAAATTTCAAAAAAAAAATTTTGAACTTAGTTTACTTTTAATATTTCAGGTGCACAGCTTCCTTATAATTTAGATTATTATACTTTTTTTTTTAAAACGAAAACAATAAAATAAATATGATTATAAAATTATAAAGTAATAGAACATAATTTATTCATAAAAAAAAAATTTATTTGAAAATTTCTAAATTTAAATATTATTTAGATTAAGAATACCATAAGATACTTACATAACAATAAATTTAAAGTTTGATAACTAAAATATAAAATCTCTAATAAAGAACATAAATTATTTTCGATTATGATTTGTACATGAAAAAATTAAATGCTAGAGTAAACTAGACTGAATTCCTTTAATTAATTTCTTATATTAGCATATATAAGTTATAATTGGAGTATTTTTAATTTCTTTTATTTTTTATTTTTTTAAAAAAAAAAATTATAAAAATAAAACACTTTAGATATAGAAATGCTAGAATATAAGATTGCTGATAGTATACTGCATTATGTTGTTAAAAAAATAAAATTATATTTAAATATAATTATGTAAAAACATATATATATATATATTTGTTATGTTGCTAATTCATTCTTACTAATGTGCAAATTAATTATTTTACATAATTCAACATGCACAATATGTGCCAACACATCTAATTTTAATTTAAAATATGTTAAAAGATTGAAATTATATGTAAAAATTAAGGTAAAAAATGAAAATAGCATCTCACATATTTACATTTGACATTATATCATTTGTTTTTTTACTGTTAATATATTTTACAATATATTTTTTCACTATTCAAACAATATTCATTTAGAATTATTCTTTTGCACACAATATTATTTGAATATTTCTATTTTATTTTCATCTATATTCCATTGAAGAAAACTTTAATTTTTCAAAATTTTTTTTTTTTAATATTTAAATGATTCAAATATAACTAATTTCGTATTTTATTTTTATTACGCATACTTATATAAATACAAATAACATATTAATATAATAATTGTATTATAAAGGAAATGATAATGCTAAAAAAAATTATAAAAAATCACTATGATTTAAAGAAAAATATAATGAAGAAATACTTATTAATTGCATTAAGAAAAAAAAAAATTGAAATTAGCGGTTTATATTTTTCTTTTTTCCTTTTGACATTCGTGATAAAATTAACAAATAAAAGAAACAAATAAATCTTTATTTTAACAATTGCTATTTTTAATTTTTTTAAAAATATTTAAAGTTATATTTTGTTTCTTATTAATAGGAAATAAGAAATATAATGATATTTGAAATATGTTGACTTAATACATTTAATAAATTTTTTTATATTAATTGCAAAAAATTATTTCCTAAGGAAACCATAAGAATTTAACTTTACCTCACAAAAAACACTATTTTATACTGCAACTTTTTTTTTAAAATTAATTTAAATTGAATATTTTTTTTTTTTTTTTTATCACATAATAAATTTTTATTTATCCTGATTATATATATATATTAAATTTATTTTTGGATATAGTTTATCAAGTAGTTACTTATGCACTTCTATAAATTCATAGATTAAATTATAGTAGTTTTAAATTAATACAACTTAACATGCTTTTAATATGTAACATTTATATAGCAAACATAGTACATATGAAAAAGCAATATCTGTAATAAAAATAACTTATTTGATACTTCCATTTTCTATCATAATTTTGTTTTTTATATCATCAAAAATTATTTCTCAAAAGAAAAAACGAATAATTCACGCATATACAAGAACTTAAAATACATTCTGTAATCATTTAAAATAATTAAAAGAAATTAATATTTCTACCAAAAAAAAAATTTTTTAATTTTTAACTAATTTTATTTAATGGAACATATTCTAACTATATGAAATATATTTTTTTCTGATTAAATAATTATAGAATTTTCTCATGTTACCAGTGGCTAATATTATTTATTTAGTTCAACATGCCATATTAATATATTTAAACAAATTAATTATATGCTTTCTTAATGAACACCAATCAACTTTTATTTTTTAATTTCCACTACTGATTTTATTTGATGTACTTTTTAATTTTTAATATTGCATTCGTAAATATTTTTATATGAATTATTTATTTAAAAATAAAATAAAATGACAGTATAATAAAAAAATATAACTAAAATTCTTTAGGAATTAAAGTAAAAAATTAGATTATTCTTATAATATTATATTTTTTAATTAATTTCTTATTTTATTAATATAAGGTAGTTTATCAATTTATTTATTAATAATTTAATGAATTCAAAAGTAAAAAAAATTAAAATTTTTTTGTAGTTTTATTTTATATATAATTATATTTATGATTTTAACATAAAAATATATTATACCCTAATTAAATTTATTTAATAAAAGCATTACATAAAATGTTCATTTTTCACATTACACAAATTCCTTATTAATAAACTCATCAATCACATATTTCAAAGAAATAAAAAAATAAAAACTTTTTTTTTTACCATTTTATTTAATAAAAAAGTATTTTTTTTTTTTTCATTACTTTTATTAGATATTATACATGATTTCAATTAATTATATTAATTTATGATATTAAAATTTTGAGAAAATTCATTTTTATTTTTGAGTACACATTTATCTTTAAGAGAATTGCAATCTCGTAGAGTATTAAATTAATAAAAAAAAATAATACTCCATGTTAATTTTATTTTAAAAATACCTTTATAACGAATACGTTAATTTTATAAAATTACATTACATAATATGAAATAAATTTTTTTTTTATTGAACTTACTATTCTTTAAATAAATATTTTTACTAAATATTTTATTTATTCATAATAAATTAATTTATGGGGTACTTAAAAAGTTAAATAAACGTATTACTTATTCTTATTAAAGCATATATATTCAATATATAAAAGCCTGCAATTATATGTGAAATAAAATTTATACATATTAATAATTCCCTATAGAAAAATTCTTTTTTCTTTTTAAAAAAAAAAATTTTATTAATCTTTTCTTATGCATATATATATTTATATAAAAGCATTCTTAGTAATTTAAGATAATCTCCTAAAAATCTTGAGTGAATATCTCTTTATTTGATTTTTATTATACTTATCGTTATATTTTAAAAGGTTAATAATATATTTTTTTTACTATATTGAAAATGTTTTCTATATATAGTCAGGAGTATTAATATAGATTTATGCTCAAAAAAAAGTAAGCGGTTACTTTTACAAAGTTTAATAAATTCTCATAAAATGCTTTATACATTAGGATTAATAAAAATATTGAGTTAACATATTAATAATTAATAAATTATAAATGTTATATGAAGTAAAATATCAATTTCATATATGTAATGCAATTATATAAAAATGAATATGCGTTGCAAAAGTATTTTTATTACAAATATAATTAGTACAGATTCAGCTATATGCTCTTTGTTAATCTGATTTTTCTATATATTATCAAAGTCATCTCTTAATGATTTACTAATTGCCCGTTAAACGATTTTGCTAGGGTATTTTTTTATTAATTGTCCATTCAAATACTTTCCTAGAGTATTGGATAAGCAAATTAATAAAGAGAATATATATAAAATTATACTGAACTTTTGTTTTATACTTATTTTTACTTTGAATATAAATAAATTTATATTCATAATATAAACATAATTAAAAATCTTTTATTTGCTTCAGAGACATTTATTTTATATAGCAAAATTGTATAATAGTTTTGTTAAAATAAATACGTATTCTTTTTTAAAACTATAATTGTGTAAAAATAATTTAATTACAACAAACTACTAAAATTTAATTTAAAGTTATTTAAATGTTATTTTTTAAAACATAAAAATTAAATATAATTAAAAAAAAAATAAATATATACTTTTTATTTATTTTAATATAAAACGTTTGATAATACTTTTATTTTTGAAAAACTTAATTAAATCTCACTTCCAACTAAATTCATAATAATTTAACCATCTGATTTATTAATTTTTTTTTTAAAATACTGACTTATTAATTGCCTATTTAATGACTTTGCTAAGGTATTGATTTATTAATTGCCCGTTTAATGACTTTGCTAGAGTATTAAACAAACAAATTAATAAAGAGCATGTATAACTAAGTATACGTTTATATATATATATTCGTTTTTATTATATATATATATACTGTTTTCTTATGATGCATAATATTTAATTGAAGTTAAATTTTACTGCATCTTTTAATAAACCTATTAACAGTTATAAATGAGTTTTTATTTACAAAGAATTAATATCTTCTTTTAATTAAAAACATACAAATAATTTATAACAATTTATTAAGTCAAAATTTTATGATATTCAATGTTATTTCAAAAATATACATTGAATAATACATAAATATTTCTCTTATCTCTTAAGTTTTAATAAGTTAACATTTCTTTCTTTTAATTTTTATTTACACTAAAAATTAAAACATAACATAACATAACATAACATGACATAACATAACACAACATAACATAACATTCATTCATTTTAATTTTTATTTACACTAAAAATTAAAACATATTATAACATAACATTTCTTTCTTTTAATTTTTATTTACACTAAAAATTAAAACATAAC
>NW_021628804.1:16014-16954 GCF_900005765.1 Plasmodium relictum | reverse complement strand
AAAAAAAAAAAAAATAACTTAACTTTTTATTAGAAAATATTATCTTGTATAATAAAAGTAGAATAATTAAATAAGATATCTTAAATATACAATAAAACTATATATTGAGAGGGTTAATACTGATAAAGCTAATACTTCATTATTTTAACAATTGGAATTTTAATTGTTGCCTATAAATTAGCCTTGAAATCAGACTATATAAACTAGTAGAAGGAAATATATTACTTAATTTGTGAACATAAATATAACCATTTTCTTATGACGGAAATTATTTATGCCTGTATAATATGAAATAAAATTTAAACTTATCAATATATATATAAATCCATATTTTTTCGATCCTGTTAATTTTTTTTTTTAGAATTTAAATTGTTTTAGTCTGATAATTTTTTTTTAATGAATAAATTTATAGTTCGTATTATAGTGTATAATACATCTATATATGATATGTAAAAATCATTAAGATAATTTAAATGAAAAAGCAATATATCAACAAATAAGAAAACAATGAAAATAGTACAAAAAGAAAATTTTAATCAATGGAATGAGACAGAATTTGAAAGAAATTTATGTACTTCACATACATATACAAAATCAAAAGAATTTTCTATTGATGCTTATTCACAAAAAAATATTGATATATCAAATAAAGATATAAATAATATATCTGCAATTGCTTTGAGTAGTGATGAAATATTAGAATCTTTAAGTAAAGTGAAGAAAAAAAATAATAATAAGGATACTAAAATTGCAACCGATTTTCCTATATCTGAATCTATATCATCTGATGTTCTGGATACAAATGATATTTTTTTAAATAATGAAATAATCGAAACTATGAAGATTTCATGTTATTTTAATTTATCTAAAATTATGATGTTTTTACATAAAATTCATTTGGGAAAAAAATTAAATAAAAAATCATACATGAGCTGTATTG
>NW_021628804.1:15235-15895 GCF_900005765.1 Plasmodium relictum | reverse complement strand
AATTCAGATGATCTTCATGATACTATATTTTATTATTGTCATACCTATTCTTTTGATTTTTCTAATATTTCACTATATCTTTTAATCGCTTTTGCACTTTTAATTATCTTTATGATTATTTATATGGTAAAGAACACTATCTAAAAATACACATTATTCAATTTCTTATAGTCATTTATTTTAATTAAAACATATTCATATATAAATATATATTTCATAATTTTTTGTTTTTTATATGCATTATAGCATTTTCCTAGAAGATTACCATTTGGAAGTAATTTATTTGGTAGAAGAAGAAATAGGAATGTATTGGGAAAATCAAAATTAAAGGAGGAATCAGATGAAGGATCAGGATTTCATGAAGAATCACATAAAGAATCAGAATTATTAGAGGATTCACATATTGAATCACAATTATCTTTGAGACCGTATGATGCATCGGCATTTTATGTGAAACCTAGTGAAGAATTAGAGTTATATGATGAAGTTTTTGGATCCAAAGAAAATTTGCTTCTTTGATCTTTTAATTGCTTTTAGAGCATTTTAAAAATCCATTTAATAAAAAGTATATATAGAAACCTATAATAATTTATTTATTCTAATGGTACTTATTTTAGATAATTATATCTTATTTATATGATTATGTGAACAATATAAAGT
>NW_021628804.1:14537-15105 GCF_900005765.1 Plasmodium relictum | reverse complement strand
TTTTTTTTTTTTTTTTTTTATGGGAATTATCGTTCTTTTTTTTTTCTTTTCTTCAAATTAAATAAAGAATTAACTTATACTCTTAAAAATTTTAGATATAAATATATGAATAATATTTATGTAATATTCAATATATATGTTTGAAATAACATTGAATAAATAACAGTTTTGATTTTATTAATTGTCATAATTTATTTATATGTTTTTAATTAAAAAAAATAATTCTTTTTAAATAAAAACTTATTTATAACAATTAATAGACCTATTAAAAGATGCAGTAAAATTTAATTCAAATTAAATATGATGCATCTGATTTATTAATTGGCCTTTTAATGACTTTGCTAGAGTATTAAACAAACAAATTAATAAAGAGCATGCATAACTAAGTGTACGTTTATATATATGTATATATATATATATTAGTTTTTATTATATATATATAGTTTTCTTATGATGCATAATATTTAATATGAGTTAAATTTTGCTTCATCTTTTAATAAACCTATTAATTGTTATAAATGAGTTTTTATTTACAAAGAATTACTTATTCTTTTAATTAAAAACATAA
>NW_021628804.1:13972-14315 GCF_900005765.1 Plasmodium relictum | reverse complement strand
TTTTTTTTTTTTTTATTAACTAACTTAGTGTACTACAAAAGGTTAATAACAAATTTTATTAACCAACGGGCAATTAATAAACCAAATAGATAAAGGAGATGATCTTATTTTCCAATTATTTAAAAATGAAACTGATATGAAGAAACTAGATATGTTTAAGAAGTATCTAGAAAAGTTAGCATTATATCGTATGAAGCAAAGAGAAAAAGCAAAAGAAAAATATCATAGAGATAAATTACGAAATGATGAAGAAAAAATTGTCAAGAAGAAGAATATAATTAATAAGTTAAGTCTGGAAAATTCTGAAGAGAAATTGAACAACAGAGAAGATGATATAGAAACA
>NW_021628804.1:12250-13911 GCF_900005765.1 Plasmodium relictum | reverse complement strand
AGAGATATCTGTTAACAGAGTTCAAAGCAATGAATGTCATAAAGATCATTGTAAAAAGCGTAATTAAACTTCAAGATAAATGGGAAAATAGTGGAAGTATTACTTGATTCTGAAGCTTACTTGCTTACAATATCTGAAAATATGTCTAGAAAATTAGAAATACAATTCGATCCTAATGCCCATTCTTTTGAAGTTAGTAGAATAGCAAGTAAATCAAGGGAGAAAATGTTTGAAGAAGTTATAGTAGAATCAAAATCTACCAAAAGGCAAGCTAAAGTGAGATTTGCAATAGTATCATCAGAAATCTTTTATATTATTAAGCTATGATGTTATGTATGATTTAGGATTTTGTATCACAGAACAAAAAAATGTTGTCAATTATATTATGAGAGTAAAAATGAAACAGAATAAAGAGATGAGAGATATTGACCAAGTTATTATTTAACGTTTAATCGATAGGACTGATTTAATATCAAAGGGGCATAAGGATAAATTACATAAAGAACTTGAGCCTATGTCAGTATTATGGAGAAACAAAATTCTAGGAACTATTAGTAAATAAAAAATCTCAATTGATGTAAAGGAAAAGCAAAAAGGTTCAGACTAAGACCATTGAGTGAAGAAATGTTGGCTGAGTTACATAAAAAAATTGATGAGATGTTACAATTAGGTATAATAACTAAGATTGATTATACAAGATGGGATTCACAAATAGCATTAGTTAAAAAGAGAGATTGAGATTTTAGAATTACTATAGATTACCGTTATCTAAATAAATTTATTGTAGATGATGTACATACGATACCGCTTATGAAACATATATTTCAAATATTTTATGGAGCTAAATGGTTTTCTAAAATAGATCTTAAAATTGGGTTTTGGAATATAGCATTAGATAAGGATAGTAAGCCTTATACTGGGATTATAGTACTTCAACGTGGACCATTCGTTTTTAATGTACTACCTTTTTGTTTGAAAACTAGTCTAGCATAGTTTCAAAGGATAATGGAGAATACTTTTATAGAATTAATTCGAGAAAAATGTATAGTTGTATATACTGATGGCATCTTGATATTAACAAAAACAACTTTTAAACATTTTAGAATATGGAGGAAAGTAATTGTATTACTTATTTAAAATAAATCAGGAATAAATGTAGAAAAATGTAAATTTTTTAAAATTTCTATAACCTATTTAGGACAAATAATCGATCATCAATAAATAAGACATTCGCCAGTGATTTATTAATTGGATATTCAAAGATTTGGATAAAAGTAATGAATATCCAAGTGAATTATTTATTGTCCGGTTAATGACTTTGCTAGAGTATTAAACAAAAAAATTAATAAAGAACATGCATAACTAAGTATACGTTTATATATATATGCATATATTGGTTTTTATTATATATATATATAGTTTTTTTATGATGCATACTATTTAATCTAAGTTAAATTTTACTGCCTCTTTTAATAGACCTACTAATTTATTATAAATGAGTTTTTATTTACAAAGAATTACTTATTCTTTTAATTAAAAGCATACAAACAATTTATAATAATTAATAAAGTCAAGACTATAATTTATTCAATGCCATTTCAATCATATACATTGAATATTACTTAAACATTATTTCATTTTTTTTTATATCTTAAGTTTTA
>NW_021628804.1:11827-12067 GCF_900005765.1 Plasmodium relictum | reverse complement strand
TATATATATATATATTTTTTTTATTAGTGTCAGTACATACTAGTTTGTACATAAACATACAGTAACCTAGCTTAATATACTACAAAAAATTATAATATCTTTTGTTAACCAGTCAGTGCATGGGTAATTTGTACATACACATACAGTAACCTAGCATATTGCACTGAAAAAGGTTAACAATAGCTTTTATTAATCACCAAGTTAATAAAGAGCAAGTTTTAGGACTCCTTTATAATTTTG
>NW_021628804.1:3884-11657 GCF_900005765.1 Plasmodium relictum | reverse complement strand
TCCTTTTCTTTTCAATCTCTTTTCAAAAAAAAAAAAAATAAAAAAAAAGACATAATATAATCATAACCGAGATGTGTCTTAAAGAAAAAACAGTAAGTAAACGAACCAGATTGGTCAAGGTTCTGGTATCTTGACTTTTTGCATGCAATGTACTCCTAGAGAAGACATAATTATTTAAGTTTTAAACAATTATTTGATATTATGAAATTAACTACGAACATATATGTAAGTTTTATTAAGAAAAATCTTAAACTGTATATTAATTAAGGGCAATGAGTTTATTCATTGACCAACCAGACAGAATAAGTACTATTATGGGAACTACAAGGTCAAAAACAAAGAAACAATTAAGATCTTTTCTAGGAGATGTTAATTATTATAGAAATTATATTAGAAATTTCTTTGAATTAACTTCTAGATTAGTCCTTTTGACATCTAAAAAGGAAAAGTTTATATGGACTGAAGAATATTCTCAAATATTTGAACATATTAAGAGAAAAATGGCTGAAATCACATCATTATAATTCTCTGAACCTGGAAAACCTTATATCATTTATATTGATTCATCTGCTTATGCTATAGGTGCTGTTTTGGTACAAATAGATGAAAAGACTGGATTTAATAAATTTATTAATTTTACTTCTAGAAAGTTGAATGATGCACAAAGGAGATGGAGCACTATAGAAAAAGAATTATTTGCTATAGTAATAGCATGTGAAAATTTTGACTATTATATAAAATGATCCAAAAATTTAATTAAAACAGACTATAAAAGCTTAACAGGATTAGATTCAATTAACTCTGGGAATCTGTATCGATGGAAGTTAAGGCTATCTATTAATTTGTTTGTTTAATATTCTAGCAAAGCCATTAAACGGGCAATTAATAAATCAATTCTTTAAAAAAAGAAGAAATGTCTTAAAATAAAATTCATTTTCTTTAAAAAAAAATATATTTTTTAAATTAGATAACGTATTTTTTTTAAGAATTTCATGTACTCAACAAAATTTGTAATTCTATTATATTTCTTCCAATATTTAATGTTTAAAAATATCGATGTATCCTTTGTTAACCAGAAAAAAATATTTCAATATCTCCTTCTTTAACAGAGTTATATAAATCATTAGAAAATTCATACCCTTCATATCTCTTATTTGGGACATCATTTTCCCTATTTTTATTTTTATATAAAATTAAAGTAACCCCTCCAAAACATATTATCAATCCTATTAATATCCCTACTGTTAGTTTGATCTTTGATTTATCAAATTTATTTTTCCTATTTTCATTATTTAGCCCAAATAATCCTAAATTCTTTTTACAACGTTCAGAACTATTATCAACATTATTATTTATTAATTTTTTTATAACCTTTAAATTATTGTTTCCGTTTACATTATTCATTTTTTTTACAACATTGAAAATAGAAAGAATCCTACTATCGTTTTCACGTATAAACTCCTTAATTTGGTCTATACTTCTCAATAGATTTTTAAAAATTCTTCTTGATTCTTCTATCTTACTTTTAGTTCTTTTTTTATAATCATTTAAATTATTTAATAATTCTTTAATTTCTTCCTTTGATAGTTTATCATCACTCTCGTATTGATATAATTCTATATCTTTCAATAAAGATATTGTTCTTTCTAATAAATATGAAATTTGTTTGATATGATTTGTCAATTTATTATTTTTACTATTATTGCACTTTTCTAAATTCTCTATTTCTATGACTATACCTATATTAATATTATAAATTCTATCATATTGTACCGCTTTTCCTTCTGTATACATAGGACTATTAATATGTGATTCTCTTTTTTCTCCTTTCATAAAGTATTCAATCTTTTCTATATAATTTTTTATGTCTAATATTTTTCCTTTTTCATTTTCTATACCATTTTTATATGACTCTGCTATGTCAATGAATTTTTTAGCACTATTATCCATTTCGTTCAACTTTGTTTCATTCATTTTTTTGTAAATTATTTTTAATTGTTTTTTTTCTTCTTTAAATTCTTTATACAGATATTTTAATTCTTGTAAATTTTCATCTATACAGATAGAATCTTTTTTTTTATTTACTCTTAAAAATATTTGTCTTATATTATATATTATTTCCATAATTGCTCGTTCCTTTATTTTAAATTCAATTGCAAGCTTTTTGAAATAATCAACATCATTTGATTGATAACTACTAATTATTTTTCTAGAAAAACATTCATTGGTTGTATAAATGTCATTATTTATAGAGTTATAACTATTTATAACATACTTTACACAATCAAAAGAATCATTTTTCTTTTTTTTTATTAGGAGTAAGTCTTTTGATATTTCATTATTGATAGCTGCAATAACTAAAGAGAGAAAATATAATTGGCATTTCTTTCTTAATTCTAATAAATCATAAAAAGAGGCATTAATTTCTAAAGTTTTATTGTTTGTATCTACTACTTTATTTGAAATAATTTTAATATAATCTTCTGTTTTTTCTATTACACTCACAGTAAACTTCTTTATATATAACCTTTCAATAAAATCAACTAAATCATTTAAAAAGTTCTTATATTTATTAATCTCTGTTATTATTTCATCTGTTTTTAACTCTATCTCCATTTTATTATATTTTTCTTCATAAGAACTAGTCATTTTTTTAAAATTATCATACTCTTTAAAATTTTGTAATATTTCATAATATTCCTTATCAATATATATTTCTTTAATTTTCTTATATTTCTCAGATGAATCTTGTGCATTACATAGTAGTTTATCAACTTCCTCTCTTATAATATTAATTTTTTTTTTTAACTCTTCTTTTATTTTTATTTTTTCATAAATATTTTTCATAATCATAATATTTTCTTCATTCTCTTTTTCTATGTCATCTATATCATATGAATTTCCTTGAATTCTTAAAACAATATCTTCTACATTTTCTACACCTTCATAACCTTCCAAAATTGATAAAGATTCTATGTTCATATCTACAAATTCTATTGCTTTACTTATTTCATTGTAAATGAAATATGATTTATCTTTATAAGAAGAATGTACTATTTTCCTTTTTTTAAATTCACTATTTTTATTTTTTGCATTATGTAATTCAACCAATGCAGTGTTTATGTTTTTTGAATTCATTATGTTTTGAACATTTCTTTTAATGTCTTCTGCATGTTCATTCAATTCTAAATACTCTTTATCAGAATTTTCATTAACTTCATCTAGCTGATTTTTCATATATAATATTAATCTTAATGCCTCATTCCTTTTAATATCTTTAACATCATTCAACAATTTTCTCATTTCTTTCTCTAGTTCCTTTAGTTTTTCTTTTTCTATTTTAGCTTTTTTCTTTTTTTCTTTCACATCATTATAGGTATTCAATGACTTTGAAATTCTTAACACAGTTTCTTCTATTTCTTTGTATGATTTATCAAATACATCATATATTTTATTCATCTTTCTTTCAGGATCTTTAAATTTTTGTATTATATCATTATCTTTCAATACAGAATTTTTTAAAAATTTAATTGATGTGTCAATAGTTAATTTTATTGATTGTATTAATATATCTATATTTTTTTTATATTCATCAGCTATTTTTTTTATTTCTTCCAAAATTCCTTCTTCATAATATTTTTTATATATTTCCATTTGATCTTCTAGATTAGCAGTTATAGTTTCTATACCTTTGAGATTATTTAGTTTAATATTTAAATTTTTTTTTTCTTCTTCAAATTCTTCTAAAATCCTTGAAATTTTTTTTAATTTATCTTTCTCTGTTTCCAATTCAATCAATGGATTTTCATAATTTTTTTCGACTATAGTATAAAAGGAATCCATTTTATTTTCAACATCACTTATAATATTTATTATACTATTTTTTAATTCCTCTTTATATAGTAAAATGTGGTTTGCATTTGTTCTTGTAATTTGTATTTTGGCAAATGCATCTATAGATTTTTTATTATTTGCTTCATCCTCACTTTTTATATTAATATCTTCTTGCTTTAATCTAATTAACCTGTTTTTTAATCTTTCTAATATGTATATATTATCGTAGTAACCATTCTGCATTTCTATTAGAATATCTGTAACATAATTTTTTTTCATCTCAACTTTGATTTTTTCTGCTAAGATTAAAGAATCAGTTAAAATATCATTCATTTTTTCTTCATATTTCAAAGATAATTCATAATTTTTACGAGTTTCTTCTGTATATTTAGATGCCTTATTTAAGTAATTTCCAGATTCAACAACATACTTATTTACATCTTCCATTACTTGATCATCTATTTTTTCTTGATCATGATTTTTTAAATATATTATTTTATCCTTTCCTCTTAGGATATTATTAAAATATAACGAAGAATTTACTTTATGTTTTTCCACCTTTGTTAAAAATTCGTTTATATTTTCTATTTTAGATGCAATGCTACTTTTAACTAATATAATCTCCTCTATACTTTTATTAAGGGAATCTAAATCCAAGTTATTTATAAGTAAATCCCTTAATTTTTCTGCATTTTTTAAATCATCCATTACTTTTTCTTTTGTATTTTCTGATTCTGTGAATTCTTTTTTTACATTTTCTTCTTCCTTCTTAACCATTTTAGCGTTATTTTTTATGTCTTCCATTACTACACTAAATTTTGTCAACGTTAACAATTTTTCCATATGTTTAATTATTTTTGATGCATTATCTATTTTGCTCTTTTTATTTAGTACTTCTTTCAATTTTCTCTCAACTGTCATTTGGATATTATTAATATCATTTTCTTCTTTGATGCTGGATATCTTTCCCCTTGTTACCCTTACATCTTGTTCTAGTATATTTATATCCTCTTTATTTTTTTTAGCATCATTAACATAACCTTCACAATTAAAATTCTCTAATTCGCATTCTCCGATGTCAGGTATTTTTTCTCTTAATTGTTCAATTCTTTCTTTATACAGATCAATAGCTTTTATTTCTTCTTCACCTCTTCTTTTTATGTCCGTAATATTATCAAGATGATCATATAATAAAGTCTTTTTATATTCTAACTTTTTTTCATTAATGTTTGCTAATGTATTTTTCAATTTTCCATCTACTTTAATATAATCTTCCAATTCTTTTTTCAATTTTTCATAACTTTTTTTCATATTACTTCTTTTTTCATTGAATTTTTCATTATATTTCTCGATATTGTAAGAGTTATCAGCTTCATTTTTAGATTTATGTTGAATTTCTACAAATTTTTCTTTGTATGCATTAATATTATTCCTTAATTCACTAAAACTTTGCGATATTTCGTTCAATTTTTCTTTATTAATCTCATAAAGCACATTCTTTATATCTTTTTCAAATTTATATTTTTCGAAACTCTTTTCTGTTACCTTTAAAATTTCTGAACTCGTTTCTATTTTGCTATTTATTTCTTGATATAATTTCCTTATAAGATCATAAATTAAATTTGCAATTTTATTATTCTGGAAGTTAACTAAATTATCAACATTTGCATTTAATTCATTAATTTTTATATTTAGATTGGTTATATCAGCTATGATAGATTCTAAATTTTTTTCTTTATTTGATACATTTTCTGAATTCACTACCATATATTCTTCGATAAGGAAATTTTTATCATTATTTTTTAAATTTATAGAAGATTCTAGTAACCCTTTTGAAATTTTCTCTAATTCATCAATTTTTCTCATTTGATCTTCCTCTTCTTTTTTTTTTCCACTTAAATTACTTAAAAAGTTCTCCTTTATTTCTTTTTCTATCAGATTATCTTCATTAATAGAGGCAATGTGTTTATTTACTTTATCCTCTAATTCCTTCAAATTTCTTTTTAAATCCTCAAATAATTCTTTATTTTTATTAGCCCCATTTATAACTTTATTTAAAATTTTAAAATTTTCTATTATTTTTTTTGATAGTCCAACTTTTTTTACACTGTCATCTATTGAACATGTTGCACTATCATAATTTTTCTGAAAATTATTTAATTTTTCTTCTTCTTCTATTATATTAATTTTTTCTTTTAAAACTTTAAGATTTTCAAAAATTCCTTCCTTATTAAGAAGTTTTTGATGTTGCTCTACTTTTTTGTATATTTCAAATTGTTCTTTAAAAGTACACACAACATTTCTTCCTTCATTTATTTTTGATAATATTAAGTTTTTATTTTCTTTAATAACTTCTTTAAGACTCATTGTTTCTTGAAATGTATCTTTTCCTTTTAGTGTGTCATTATCTTCCTCAACAAACTTATCCAAAAATTCACATTTTTTTGTTTCTATATCTTTTTCACAATCCTTAAATTTATCCTTTTTGTTTTCATAATCAGTCATCATATCATTTATAAAACTCAATATTTTATTAAAAGTTTCATGTGAATTCTTCATTTTGTTATGTAAATCTTCAATAGACTCAGTAATAACTTTATCTCTAAATTCTGCAATGTTTTTAGTTGCAAATTTTATCTCATTTTCCACAATACTTGTACCATCTCTTATAATATTATCTATTTCAGTAGATTTTTGTTTCAACTCTTTCAATATGCCATTAACTGTACTCAAGTCATATATCATATAATTTAATTTTTTTTGTTCAGATATATAATTTGGAATTTCACTATATGTTTTTTCTATTCTTTTATTATCAAATAAAGATTTTAAAGCTGATTCCATTTTTGCTTTTTCTACTTCCATTTCTGCTCTGTATTTATCTTTGTTATCAAATGATGATTCATCAATTACTTTTTCAATAATTTTTAAGTCTTCATTTTCTTTACTTTTTAAATCCATAAATAGTTTTAACTTACTTATTTTTTCTCCAATATTCTCTAATTCCTGTTTGATAGTTTCTATAACCTGTTTTATTTCTTCATCTTCCTTCTTTTCTAACTCCTTTAGTTTTTCCTTTTTTGTTTGAATCTGTTTAATTGGTTCCTCAATTTTACCTCTTAAATCATTTAATTCTGTATTTATTTTTTTTAATTCTTGAAGTTTATCATTTGCTGATGCTATGATACCTTCAATATTTTCTTTTGCACCAAGAACACCTTCCGTAATGTCATTTAATATGTTACTTTTGTCCAGAGGCAAACTTCTTTTCAATGTTTCTATCTGGTTTTTTTCAGATTTAATGAAATCACATTTTTGATTGATCAAATCACACTTGTTTTTCAAACTGATCCCCTGTTTAGCTACTTCACCATATAATTTAGAAAGTTCATTTTTAATAGTAAAAATTTCTGGACTACTATAACTATATGATAAATCTTCTATTATTTCACAATTTTCAGAAAGTATGCAATTTACCTCACCTAATATTTTTCGTGAATCTGAATTAATTTGTTCACTTTCTGATGCTACATCTGTAGGATAAACTAGAGATTTTATTTTATCCCATAATTCCTTTTTTATTTTATCAAATAAATCATGAATTTCTTTTTTTTTTATTTCAAAATCCAATTTCAATTTTTTATTCCAATTTTCTAGAAAAATAACTTCATTATAAGCTAATGAAGGAAAACTGACCACTTCAAGAAGATTTACAATTTTTAAGTCATGTTTTTTTATACTAATTTTATCTTTAAGGGAATTAATATTATAAAGTATACGTTTTATGTTTTTTTTATTAATATTAATAATAACATTAATTTCTTCCATTAAAAACTTTAAAGAGTCTTTATCTTTTTTCTGATAAAAATTTTTATCCTTAATTATTAGTAATTTACTATCATAATTCATAAAGTTTTCAGCTTCATTTGAAAAGTCAGT
>NW_021628804.1:1117-3745 GCF_900005765.1 Plasmodium relictum | reverse complement strand
TTAATTAATTTTGTTTTTATTTCATTTATATTTGATTTAAAATTATCAATTTTTTGTGTAAATGAGCTTATTTCCTCAGAATTTCCTATGAGTTCATATAATTCATTCTTTTTTTTTCTAATATCCTCTTCAGATTCTTTACAGTATACCATACACTCTTTGATAGATTTGATCCCTTTATTTATCAGGGGAATTATAACACGTAAAAATTTGGAATTATGCGTATTAGCTTCATTAAAATAAGGCCCCATTTTCATATAGGAGTATGCTTGTATATAGTATAGTTTTGCTTTACTATAGTCACCATGAAGTTTTGTAATTAAACTAATATAATCATTTAAAACATAGGTATCAATTAATTTTGGAGTTTCTTTTTCAATAAAGGAATATTCTATATTATCTAATTCTATTCGTTTTCCTTCATTAGAAATATAAGCATAAACATTTGGTAAATATGGAATATCTTCTTCTGTATATATATCTTTCAGCTGTCTTGATACGGGATTACTTTTTAGGGTTACAGATGGTTTATCTCTATATAAAGACAGTAATTTTTCATCTTTAGTTTTCAATTTATCTATTTTTTTTCTATATATATTTGTATCCAAAGAAATAGAAAATCTAAAATTTTTCTTCTTCTTGTTGTATTCAGTAACATAATTATTTTCTAGTTCTCTTTCTTCCAAATTAGAAATAAATGATAAATTTTTTATATCCGATTTTAACTTAGTAGATGCTATTTCAACTTTTTCTTCATAGCTTATATCTACATGTATATATATATATGCATGTATATATGTATATATAAATAAAAATAGAAGAATGACAACAGTGACAATAAAAGTGTTAAACTTCTAAAAAATATGGATAATAGAAATATAATTAAACATGCATATATATGTATTACTAAAAAGGATAAATATAAGAGCCAAATAAACTATCCTAATTTTGGTTCTTTCCATATTTAAGGTGATGAAAATATAGTTTCTTCTTTTCCTTCTCTAACATCTAAAAATAATATATTATATGTTCCTTAATTGTTGTTGCTCTTTGCAAAGATGAGTGCTCTAAATGCTCTCTTTTTGGTTGATAAGTGAATATATTAACTTTTTTCAAAATGAAAAATAATTGCATGCAAACAGAATAAAAAGTATCAATTAGAACTATCTACTTTATTACGAGAAAAAAAAAAAAATTTACCAAAAAATTTTTTTTTGAAAGAAAAAACATTTTGTTTTTTGGGAAAAATATATAAAGAAAATAATGTATAATTTGTTTAATAAATTTTTTTTAAATATATTATAATTTCATACAATATCATAAAAATGAAATATATAAAACAAAAAGATGAATGGATTTCATCAATAATAAAATATCATAAACCATAATATATTATCAAATATATTCTGTTTATGTTTTTATAAAATGTTTTCATTATATGTTATATATTTTGTTATTTTGTAAAGATTTATATGTTTAATCAGCTTTCAACTTAATTAAAATTAAATATAACTTCTTTAAATAAAAATAATATAACATAAAGAAAATAAGTAGATTGCTCTACATATTATTTATTAACTTTCTTGTTCAATACTCTAGAAAAGTCTTTTGAATGGACAATTAATAAATCACTTGTACATTATTTGTAAAAAGATATTTTACAGAATTCCATTTTTTTTATATTATTGTAAAAATTTAATTTTAAAAAATGGATAATAAAATTATATATATAAAAGCAAAATTTTACAATAGGAATTTATTAAATTTTATTAATGAAGAAAGAATAAATGTGTGAATTGGGAAAATAAAAAAAAATTAAAAAAAAAAAAATTAAAAGGAATATAATTATTTTAAAATGTGTATAAATGTGCTAAATTCTTAAATATGGAGTACAAGTAAGAATTGCTTGTATCAATAAATTATTATAATTAAGAAAAAAATTTTATTTCAACTCAGTAGTATAAAGCCTTGTGTGTATAAAAATTCATATATATATTATAATATTAGAAAACAAAAAAAAAAGTTGAAAAAATGATTACTAAATATATATTTAAATTAATTTAATTTAAATTAAAAAAAAAAAAAAAGGATGCAAATATTCATTAGTTATAAATGCATCAAATTTCAACTTTACTAGGTGAACTTACGAAATATTATTAAAATTTATTCTTTAAAATAAAAAATTAAGTATACTTTCCAAAAAGTTCAAACAAAAAACTTGTATTGAAATATATATTCTATCAAAAAATTTAGCAGTGTGGCTCATAAAAATATGACTATTTATTCAATTTTCTTTTTTATTTATGTACCATTATATGAACAATAAAATAATTATAAATAAAAGAATTCTTCATTTATTGCCTTTATTTCAAGTTGTATTTAATTTCCTTTTTTATTTATTTATTTTCTTTTTTAATTTTCATTTTTGTTATTTTTAATATTAATACTATAACAATACTGCATATATATGTTTTTATCATATTTATTAGTTTAAAAGAATTATAATTAAAATTATTATAAGAATTTTTTTGATATTCATTCCCATTATTACGTAATTATATAAAATTATAGAATTACCATCTTTGCTCTAATGCAAAGCTTTATATACATATAACTTCCATATTTGTT
>NW_021628804.1:0-1002 GCF_900005765.1 Plasmodium relictum | reverse complement strand
TTTTTTTTTGTTTTTGTTTTTGTTTTTGTTTTTATTCCTTCTAATTATCATAAGTTATCCCTTAATTTTTCTAATAAAACAATTGCTTTTTCTTTGCAAAAGTAATTAACAAAACTTCCTTTTTGCTTGCAAAATATTAAAAATTTACGCACATTAAGAAAAAAGATGTACATAAAATTGATTTTTTTATTTTTTTTCAATAGAAATTTGTATAATCTCTATTAGGATCATATAAACTTGTAATAAGTTTATTATGGTTTTAGTGACAATATAATTAGTATAGGCTATACATGCTCTTCATCAATGTTTTTTCAAAACTCTAGTAAAATCTTTTAACGTTCAATTAATAGAAGATATTAATAATCTATTATATTATAATAGTTTGTTTTTTATTCAGAAAACAACTAGTTAGTCATGTGCATGCACTAGTTGAAAAAAAAAAAAAAAATTACTTTTTTTTTATTTTTATAATTTGTTTTATTTAAAAAAAAAAATTATTTTTCCTTTTTATGACGAAATGAATTTTAATTTTATTTTTATTAATTTTTTAAAAATATAAAAATAATTGAATTAGAAATTTAAAAAGAAAAACAAAGGAGATTTTGTTTTTGTTAATATTTAATTTTTACGTGTTTTCGAAAAATTGTTGATGAAATTAAATTTATTTGTTTGTTTTAATTAATTATTTATATAATAAATAATTTTAATGAAGATTTAAATTTAGAATAAAAATGAAGATATATTTTTATTAAAACAAATAAATACCTTTAAAACTACAATTCCTCCTTAGTTTTTGATTTATTAATTGCCTGTTTAATGATTCTGCTAGGGTATTAATTTATTAATTGTCTGTTTAATGATTCTGCTAGGGTATTGATTTATTAATTGGCCGTTTAATGACTTTGCTAGGGTATTAAACAAATAAATTAATAAAGAGCATGTATAACTACGTATACGTTTATATATATATATATATATATATATATATATATATATATATAT
>NW_021628800.1:1413-1960 GCF_900005765.1 Plasmodium relictum | reverse complement strand
AAAAAAAAATATTTTTTTTTATCTTCAACTATGGAAGAAGATATTAAAAAGTTTGGTTTGGAGTTACTTGAGCAAATTACAGGTTTTAGCAGATCTTATGTTTTTGAAGAAACTTCAAATCAGGATTTTGCTAAAGTTAATTTAGTAGAAGGAATGGAAAAACTGGACGAGGAGAATTTAGAGAACTACATTATTTGGTTTGAAAAGTTTGAAGGAAGAGTAAAAATATTGGAGTTAACTAAAATTCAAGTATGTATGATATTGGAATCATTATTATCAAGAACTCATTTACAAAAATTTTATGAATTAATTACCAATGTTGAAGTAAATAGTATGTTAGAGCTGAAGATTAAACTAGCTAGACATATATTTAAAGATAATGACATTCTGATTGCTCAATTAAAAAAATTCTGTACATCTAATCGATAATTAAGTATAAAAGATGCAGTAGATTCATTTATCAAAGACTGCATGATATACTCTAATATTTGTTTATGTTTCAAAGAGATAAATTTTTTTTCCGCAAATTATTTGTGGGAATATTTTA
>NW_021628800.1:822-1300 GCF_900005765.1 Plasmodium relictum | reverse complement strand
ATTGATGTATTTGTATTAAAACGTGGACATGGGACTGAATATAGAAAAATTTCAAATAGAAAGCATAATAAGTGTTAATGTTGTGGTGAAACTGGTCATTTAAAGAGAGATTATGAACATCGTAAAAAGAGATGTGATAATTGTCATATTATAGGACATTTAAAAGCAGTATGTCCAAATAAAGTTATAAGAGATAAAGAAAATGAAACAAAAGGTATGATAATAGATAAAAAATATGATCTTGTCTTCAATCTTTTTAAAAATGAAACTGATTTGAAGAAAATAGATATGCTTAAGAAATATTTAGAAAAGTTATCAGCCGAGCGTACTAAGCAAAGAGAAAGAGCTAGAGAAAAATATCATAGAGATAAATTATGCAATGAAGAAGAAAAACTTTTTAAGAAGAAAAATAGAATTAATAAGTTGAGTTTGGAAAATTCTGAAAAGGAAGAGGACGACAAAGAAGATGATTCAGAAG
>NW_021628800.1:0-697 GCF_900005765.1 Plasmodium relictum | reverse complement strand
TAATAAAATTGTTAAGATAAATAAGAAAATTATAGAAGTATTACTTGACTCCAGAGTTGATTTATGTACAATATCTGAAGATATGGTTGGTAAATTAGAAATAAAAGTTGATCCTAATTCTCATTCTTTTAAAGTTAGTGGAGTAGCAGGTAAATCAAAGGCTAAACTATCTGAAGAAGTCATAATAGAGGCACAATCTACTAAAAGACAAGCCAAAGTGAAATTTGCAATAATACCATCAGAAAAACCTCTTATATTGATAAGCTCTGATGCTATGTATGATTTAGGATTTGGTATTACTGTTTAATAAAATTTGTTATTAACCTTTTGTAGTACACTAAGCTAGTTTACTACTTGTGTACGTACAAGTTATCCATTCACTGACGCTAGTTAATAAAAAAAAAAAAAAAATAAAGTTATTCTTTTTTTTGTTTATTTTTATTTATATACATCTTTGTAATTAAAAAAAAAAAATTAAATATATTTTTTTTTTTGTTGTCGAAATTATTTTTTTTTTTGTCATGTTATATTTTTGACTTTCGTGTTTTAAAAATTAAATAAGAAATGTTTATGTATTATTCAATGTATATTTTGAAATAACATTGAATATAATAAAATTTTGATTTTATTAATTATTATAGTTTGTCTGTATGCTTATAGTTAAAATAATAAGTAATTCTTTGTAAATAAAAACTCA
>NW_021628796.1:1884-2296 GCF_900005765.1 Plasmodium relictum | reverse complement strand
TTTGTGATAAAACTCTTTCATTTTTTAACTCTGATATTTTTTGTAAAATTTTGTTATTATTCCAAGGTTTAGCAATAAAACTCTGGAAAAATGATTAAAAATTGATTTGTGACTAAAAATTTATTGTTATTTTAATATAATTTAAATGAATAATAACAAATAACAAAAAAAAAAATACATATACCTATATTTTTATGTGTATATTTATCTTACGTTAAAAAAAAGATGAAGAATCCAATTCAAGAACAAAAATATTTTAGTCTTGATTAAAGAATAGAATACAATTCCTTTCATTACTTGGTAGTATTTTTTTTAATCTTGTGGGGTATAATATAATTATCACAACTATAGATATAGGAGTTGTAATATTTGTAATTGAATCACTGTTATTATCTAAGTATTTATTATCATT
>NW_021628796.1:0-1779 GCF_900005765.1 Plasmodium relictum | reverse complement strand
AGTATATTAAACTACTATTATTTTTATATAGAATTGATATTTATAGTTTAAAAAAAAATGAAAAGATATAATAAAATAGCACATATAAAGTTTTAACAGAAAATGAAAAAAAGTGAAATAAAAGTTCAAATAAAATATATTATTAATAGTAATATTAAATTTTAATTAAAAAAAACAATAAGCAAATACAAAACAAATAAATTATTGTAAAAAATTTAAATGAGTTATTAAGATATTATAAAAATAATATAGGTAAAAATTAAAATACAAATTATTGCTGTAACTATTTATTCTTTATATTAGGCGTTAAGAATTTAATGTTAATACGATATTTTTATAACAAATTTTCCTTTCAAAGAGAAAGTTTAGATATTGAAGAAATTGCAATTCTATAGATTTTTTTATTGAATTATCCATATATTATTGATTACATTTAAGAATTTGCATTATTTAATTATAAAAATATATTAAAATTTTTATAATATGAAAACTAAGGGTTTGAATAAAATAAATGAAACCATTCTAAAAATAATAATATTAATACATTATTCTTTGCTCTTATTCTAAAATAAAAACACTTTTAAATATGCATGCAAACCTAATTAAATATGATAAAATATATTATTTTTTCTTAAATTATTGATTTTCTTAGCATAAAATTTATCCAAGTATATTTAACTATATTATTCTTATTATTGAATAAAAAATTAGTGCTATATTATTTAATTTTAATGGAGAGATTAGATATATTAAAAAAAAAAAAAAACATTAAATGGATAGAATATTCAATCAATATGCCTTTTATTTTTTATTAAATGTATTCAATTTTGGCATTTTTTCCTAAGCTATATTTGTTTGGGTGTATATATTTTTTTTTATTGGATAATAATTCCTTAAATTTTCTTATATTAATTTTTTTTTTATTATAATAGTATTTTAGTATTTTTAATTATGAATTATATCATATATAAATTTATTTATTACTTTTTGTAATTAAACATGAAAAAATAAAATAAATGTAAGTTTTGAATATAAGAATTAAATAAGTATCTATTAATTACATTAAAATGAAAAAAAAAAAGAATAATAAGTTATTTTATTAAAGTAAAAAAAAAAAAAGGATAATAAATATAAAAAATATTTTAAAAAGTAAATGATACTTTTTTATAATAAAAAAAAATAAAAAATATTATTTCATTTAACTTTTTTTCTTTTTCTTTTCATGTTCATATGAATTAGATTAAATTAAGATAAACAGCATATATTAAAAATCCACATGAAAATAAATTTTATTTTTTTTTTAACATAATATATAATTTTTTTAAGGTATAGTTATTTTTTAAATGAAAAGTATAAAGAGAATATGTTTTATTTATATTGTTTGCATGGGTATATTTAAAAATATAAATAATTAAAAATTCATCAAATAATTAATTTTTTTTAATTGTATGATGATTTATTAAATTCCTATTAAAAGATTTATGTACGATATTGATTTCTTAACTGTGTTTTAACAATTTTATAATATTTTAAAAAATTAAATTAATAAAAATAACATAAGTCAAACTTATTAAATTTTACTGATCTCAAAATTCACTTTTTATAAATAATTATATGCTTATAGTCTATTAATTATCCGTTCAACGATTTTACTAGAGTTGAAACAAATTAATAAAGAGCATGTATAGATATATCTAATGATTTTAATTATTAAATTTATTTTATATATGTGGTTAATAAAAGTATGTATATTAACTTTTTGTATATAATAACTAGCTG
>NW_021628791.1:0-5168 GCF_900005765.1 Plasmodium relictum | reverse complement strand
TTTTTTTTTTTTTTTTTTTTTTTTTTTTTTATATATATAGGACTAGCGTCAGTGCATGGCTAACTTGTACGTATACAACTAGCAACTAGCTTAGCATGCTACAAAAGGTTAATAATACCTTTTATTAACCATAAGTCTATTAAAGAGGTAGTAAAATTTAACTCAGATTAAATAGTATGCATTATAAGAAAACCATGTATATATTAATAAAAACCAATATATATATATATATAAACGCATACTTATACATGCTCTTTATTAATTTGTTTGTTTAATACTCTAGTAAAGTCATTAAATGGGCAATTAATAAATCAATAACATAAAATAAGTACTTTAAACAATATTAAAAGCATATTACCCTCAATAAATATATATATAGTTCTCTATTTTATTCTTTTTGACATATTGATTTATTAATTGCCCGTTTAATAATTTTGCTAGAGTATTAAACAAACAAATTAATAAAGAGCATATATAACTAAGTATACGTTTATATATATATATACTTATTTTTTTTTTATATATACAATGTCTTCTTATGATGCATAATATTTAATCTAAGTTATATTTTACTGCATCTTTTAATAGACCTATTAATTGATATAAATGAGTTTCTATTTACAAAGAATTAGTTATTCTTTTAATTAAAAACGTACATACAAATTATAACAATTAATAAAGTTAAAACTTTAAATTATTCAATGTTATTTCAAACATATACATTATTCGTTTTATATCTTAAATTTTTAAGAGTAAAAGTTAATTCTTTATTTAATTCGAAAAAAAACAAAAATGTCAACAACCAAAAAAAAAAATAAAATAAATTAATTTAATTTATTTTTTTTTTAATTACAAAGATGTATATAAATAAAAATAAACAAAAAAAAAAAAATAACTTTATATATTTTTTTTTTTTTAACTAGCATCAGTACATGGCTAACTTGTACGTACACGACTAGTAAACTAGCTTAGTGTACTACAAAAGGTTAATAACATATTTTATTAACCAACATTTTAGAATATGGAAGAAAGCAATTGCATTACTTATTGAAAATAATTTAGGAATAAATGTAGAAAAATGTGAATTTTTTAAAACTTCTATAACCTATTTAGGACAAAGATCTATCATCAAGGGATAAAACCTTCACCCTATAGAATATGTACTATTATGAAAGCTACAAGTCCAAAAACAAAGAAACAATTATGATCTTTCTTAGGAGCTGCTAATTATTATAGAAATTATATTAGAAATTTCTCTGAATTAATTTCTAGATTAGTCCCTTTGACATCTAAAAAGGAAAAGTTTGTAAGGACTGAAGAACATTTTCAAATATTTGAACAGATTAGGAGAAAAATGGCTGAAATTATATCATTATCATTTCCTGAACCTGGAAAACCTTATATCATTTATACAGATGCATCTGACTATGCTATAGGTGCTGTTTTAGTACAAGTAGATGAAAAGACTGAATTTAATAAATTTATTCATTTTACTTCTAGAAAGTTGAATGATGTACAAAGGAGATGGAGCACTATAGAAAAAGAATTATTTGCTATAGTAATAACATGTGAAACTTTTGACTATTATATAAAAGGATCCAAAACTTTAATTAAAACAGACTGTAAAGGTTTAACAGGATTAGGGTCAACTAACTCTGGGAAATTTTATCGATGGAAATTAAGGTTATCTGAATTTAATCTAGTATTTGAACATATTGATGGGATTGAAAATAGCTTAGCTGGTTGGATTACTAGGTCTGTAGAAGATGATATTGAAAATCCCAATTACATGGTACTGCAGTGTTATAAACCATTTAAGAAAAATGAAGATTTACATGTTATACCATCAGTACAGGAAATAGCTGAAACTGTTAAGATAGATAAAAAGGAAATACCAAAAGATGTGATATGGAAGGATGAATTTCTTGTACATTATAAAACAGGAAGGTTATATATACCTGATAAATATAGAGTTCACCTAATGTATTGGTTTCACAATAGTAAATTTTCTGGACATTGTGGAGCTAATAAAACACTTAAAAAAGTTCAAAAACCTTTTTGGTGGCTTAATATTAGTAGAGAAATTGAAGAATATGTTACGAACTGCTTAGTTTGTCAAGTAATGCGTAATAAAAAATTTAAACCCGATCTAAGTCAATCTTTATCAAAAATGAATCTATTTGATATGCTTTCACTAAATATAGTAAGACCTAGAAAAAGGAAAGGAAAAGAATATTATATACAAGTAGCAATTGATCATTTCTCACGTTCTATGGTGACGAATGTAACAGATAAGCTTCCTATTACTGTAGACGCCATTAGGATGTTAAAAGATAATCGGGTTCCTTATTTTGGTTACCCTAAAAGTATACTTACTGATCGAGGTTCTATATTCATGAGTCAGGATTTTCAAAATTACGTTATTAATGAGTTACAAATAAAATTGCTTCACACTAGTGCTCATTACCCACAAGGAAATGGTATAAGTGAAAGTTCTCATAAAAGCCTAGATTATATACTTAAAACTTTATATACAAAAGATGATGTATATTTCGAAGATATAGTAAGAGATACTGTATTAATTTATAATAATACACCTCATGGTTCAATTAGTGAAACTCCATACTTTACTATGTTTGGAATTGATTGTATATACCCCGGTTTCTCTAGAATAATTCCTGAAACGTCATCAGAAGTAAGAATTCTCCATTTAAAAGATCATTGAAAAAAGATATATAAGATTTAAATAAAATTGATAAGAAAACGAAAATTATAAGAAGAGACATTAATGTAGGAGATATCATTTTATATGAACTGTCTGATTATGAAAAAAAACAGTTAGAACACTACAGTGGAAATTATCAATATAAACCTTATTGGTTTTTTCCTCATAGAGTTACAAAGGTTAATGATAATGTTTTACAAACTATACCTATATATTATAGAGGTAAAGAGATACAGATTCCTTTAGCAAAAGTTAAGTTGTTAAGTCATAAAACTAGAGAAATATATGAGAATTAGCTAAAGAACTTAATACAGATTGTTGACTTTTTGATTTATTAATTGGCCGTTTAATGACTTTGCTAGAGTATTAAACAAACAAATTAATAAAGAGCATTTATGACTGAGTAAAATTTTATTACGATTTTAATAGTCTTATTAATTGCTATAAATGAGTTTTTAATTATAAAGAATTACTTACTCTTTTAATTAAAAACATACATACAAACTGTAACAATTAATAAAGTCAAATCTTTATATTATTCAATGTTATTTTAAAATATAACATTGATTATAACAAATCATTATTAATCTTATCTTTTAATTTTATAAAAGATAATTAAATTTTTATTTATTAAAAATTTTCTACCCAAAAAAAAAAGAATTATTTTTTTTTTTTTTAAATATTTCAAAACAAAAAAAAAAACAAACACAAAAAAAAAATATATATATATATATATATTTTTTTTTTTTTTTATCAGTGTTAGTACACAATTAGTTTGTACATACACATACACAAACTAGCTTAGTGTACTACAAAAATTATAATATCCTCTGTTATTCAGTCAGTGCATGGGTACTTGTATGTACACGTACAGTAACCTAGTATATTGTACTGAAAAAGGTTAATAATAGCCTTTATTAACCACCTAGTCTTTGAATATCCAATTAATAAATCATGTGGAGAAGATTAATGAAATTTATATTGTCTATTTTCTCTATAACGTTTCATTTGATTTCTCTCATATTCGAATAATTCATAAGATATAATGTCTCCCACTTTAATCTCTTTATTCTTTATTAAAGGTTTTTCCTTTATTTTAATTAAATCTTTATTCAAGTTTTTCCATAGATCATTTAAATAAATATCCTCATCTCTCTAGTTGTTTTTGGTGATATTTTTGAAAAATATGAACATGCAATCTATTTCATATACCAAAAAGTAAGGTGTTTCTCCAGTAGTACCATGAGAGGTGTTATTATATATTAAAATGGAGTTTCTATCCATTTGTTCAAAGTGTATATCCTCTTTTTTATACAACGTTTTAAGTATATAGTTGAGATTTTTATGAGAACTTTCATTTATACCGTTCCCTTGTGGATAATACATACTACGCACTAGTATGATACAATTTTATCTGTAATTCATTAATAATATAATCTTTAAATTATTGACTAATATAAGTTGAACCTCGATATGTTAAAATAATTCTTGGGCATCCAAATATGGGAATCTATGTATTTCTTATAATATTTATTGCATTCTTAGATGTAGGAGCTTTATCTATCACATTTGTTAACATAAGATGTGAATAATAGTTAATTTCTACTTGTATATAGTATTCATTACTTTTTCAAGTTCTAGGGCCTACAATATCTAAAAATAACATGTCAAATATATTAGGTTTTGATAATACTTGATTTACATCTGATTTAAATCTTTTATTACTCATTATTTGACATATTAAACAATTTGAAACATAATCTTCAATTTCCTTGCTAATACTAGGGCACCAAAAGTATTTTTAAACTTTCTTTAACGTTTTATTCACTTCATAATGCCCTGCAAGCTTACTGCTATGAAACCAATACATTAAATGATTTCTATATTTTTCTTGTATATATAATCGTCCTGTTCTATAATGAATCGGGCATTAATTTGTCCATACTACATCTCTTGATAAATTATTTTTGTTTTTCCGTGCTACATCAGCAATTTTTTGACAAGATAGAATGTCATATTGATTTATTAATTGGATATGCAAATATTTGGATAAAAGTAATGAATATCTAAGTTAATAAAGAGCAAATTTTAGAACTCCTTTATAATTTTTTATTATACATCCTAATTTTATAATACAAAATTAATAAAGTCACTTTAATAAAATAAAAGTCTATAAAAGTTAAATAAAATAAAAGCAATCCACTTACTATCCTTTTCTTTTTCAATCCCTCTCCCAAAAAAAAAAAAATATAAAAAAATTTTTTTTTTTTAAAAAAAACATGCAAAAAAAATTTTTATAAAAATAAAAAAAAGGCATAATATAATCATAACCGAGATGTGTCTTAAAAAAAAAACAGTATATAGACACATTAAGTTGGTCAAGGTTCTAGTATCTTAACTTTTTGCATGCAATGTACTTCTAGAGAAGACGTAATTATTTAAG
>NW_021628787.1:2448-2750 GCF_900005765.1 Plasmodium relictum | reverse complement strand
AAAAAAAAAAAAAAAAAAAAATATAAAGTTATTTTTTTTTTTGTTTGTTTATTTACATATATATACATCTTTGTAATTATAAAAAAAAATTAATAATATTTTTTTTATAAAGTTTTTTTTTTTTGGATGAGAGAAATGTTATGTTATGTTATGTTTTAATTTTTAGTGTAAATAAAAATTAAAAGAGAGAAATGTTAACTTATTAAAAACTTAAGTGATAAGAGAAATGTTTATATATTATTCAATGTATATTTTTGAAATAACATTGAATATCATAAAATTTTGATTTAATAAATTGTTAG
>NW_021628787.1:997-2269 GCF_900005765.1 Plasmodium relictum | reverse complement strand
TATATATATAAACGTATACTTAGTTATACATGCTCTTTATTAATTTGTTTGTTTAATACTCTAGCAAAGTCATTAAACGGGCAATTAATAAATCAGCAATACAATCAAATATGTTCTTAGTAATTGGCTAGTGATATTCAATGCATCAAGTACATGTATAAATAAGTTTTATTAAGAAAATACTTAAAACTGCATATTAATTGAGGGAAATGAATTTATTCATTGATCACAGATAAAACAAAAAGGATTATGTCTTCATTAACATTTAATTTTATATATTTTTAAAATACAATTAATAACTATAATTAAATTTGTTTGTTCACTTTGATAAATTATTTTATATAATTAATAATCTTAATGAAAATTTATTTTAAAAAATAAAAAAATAAAATTGTAATTCTATTAAAGAAAGAAAATTTCTCTAAAGCAATAATTTCTCAGTTATTTAAATCATATATATACATTTTATGTATTAGCAGAATAAATATATTTTTACAATAAATAAAATAAGTGAGGATATCCATAAATGTTCCCTATTAATTTTTTGTTCAGTAATCTAGCAGAATCATTGAAAGGGCAATAAATAAATCAGTATGACACTAGCAAAATGCATATATAGAGATATATATACTAAGAAGTGTATAGAAATCATTTATTATAGAAATAGACATGTGCAAAAATATATCTACAGATGTGTTTTTGTAAAATGATATGTAATAGAAATAGAAAGAAATACTAGTAAAATGTGCGTAATAGTTTTTATAAAAAAAATTAATTTTAATTTTATTTTTTATGAAAAAAAAATTCTTTTCCATGAGAATTTTTTTTTTAAGAAACGTTTATATTTTTATTCGAATCGTTTATTTTGATTAAATAAAAAAAAATTATAGGAGTTAAAAATATTTATGATAAATCAATTTAGTAGAGATTCTTCTGAATGCTCTATTAATTTAAATATTTAAAATACATGAAAAGTATTAGGGCAGTGATTTATTAATTGGATATTCAAAGACTCGAATAAAAGTAATGAATATCCAAGTTAATAAAGAGCAAATTTTAGGACTCCTTTATAATTTTGTATTATAGACTTTATTTATAATACAAAATTAATTAAATCACTAAGATTTTTAAAATCTATAAAGGTTCAAAAAAAAAAAATAAAAGCAATCCACTTGCTAACCTTTCATTCAAAATATTTTCCAAAAAAAATCTCTTTCTTTTTTTTTTTTAAAAAAAAAATCCCCAAAAAAAAATATAATGATAAAAAAAATT
>NW_021628787.1:0-932 GCF_900005765.1 Plasmodium relictum | reverse complement strand
AAAAAAAAAAAAAAAAAAAAAAAAGGCAGATAATTATAACAGAGATGTGTCTTAAAAAAAAAATATAATTAGACACACTAAGCTAGCCAAGGTTCTAATAGATAACATTTTTTAGCATGTAATATTTTTCCTAAAGGAGACATAATTATTAAAATTTTAAATAATTAAAATGCATATTAATTAAGGGCAATGGATTTATTCATTGACCACTTTTCGATTATGAAAGAAAATAATTAGAATACTACAGTGGAAATTATCAATATAAACCTTATTGGTCTTTTCCTTATTGAGTTACAAAGGTTAATGGTTATTTCTTACAATATATACCTATATATTATAGAGGTAAAGAGATACAGATTCCTTTAGAAAAAGTTAAGTTGTTAAGTTATAAAACTAGAGAAATATATGAGAATCAGCTAAAGAACTTAATACAGATTGTTGACAAGGATAAAAGAAAGTTCATGCCTACTAGCTTGTTAGAGCCTAAGAGTCATTTTGATATTTATGGAAAAGGTAACGGTATACCTGAGATAGTAGTTAAAGGAAAAAGTGGAAAAATATATAAAGATATACAAAAAAGTTTGGATATTGTAAAGTGGGATAAAGAACAACAAAATAAAGTAACGTAGTTACTTTGTCTAGGTGTTGGAGAGTTGGTCAATGAATAAATACATTGCCCTTAATTAATGTACAGTCTGAGGTTTATCTTAATAAAACTTATATATGTTCGTAGTTAATTTCGTAGTACTAAACAATTATTTATAACTTAATTATTCCTTTATCTAGGAGTACACTGATTGCAATAAGTCACCAGAACCTTGATCAACTTAATGTGTGGTTAATAAAAGGTATTATTAACCTTTTGTAGCATGCTAAGCTAGTTGCTAGTTGTATACGTACAAGTTAGCCATGCACTGACGCTAGTCCTATAT
>NW_021628737.1:0-6869 GCF_900005765.1 Plasmodium relictum | reverse complement strand
AATAAAGTTATTTTTTTTTGTTTGTTTATTTATATATATATACATCTTTGTAATTTAAAAAAAAAAAAAAAATTAAATATATTTTTTTTTTTTTGGGAAGAGTTTTTTTGAAAAGAAATGTTATGTTATAATATGTTTTAATTTTTAGTGTAAATAAAAATTAAAATGAATGAATGTTATGTTATGTTATGTTTTAATTTTTAGTGTAAATAAAAATTAAAAGAAAGAAATGTTAACTTATTAAAACTTAAGAGATAAGAGAAATATTTATGTATTATTCAATGTATATTTTTGAAATAACATTGAATATCATAAAATTTTGACTTAATAAATTGTTATAAATTATTTGTATGTTTTTAATTAAAAGAAGATATTAATTCTTTGTAAATAAAAACTCATTTATAACTGTTAATAGGTTTATTAAAAGATGCAGTAAAATTTAACTTCAATTAAATATTATGCATCATAAGAAAACTGTATATATATATATAATAAAAACTAATATATATATATAAACGTATACTTAGTTATACATGCTCTTTATTAATTTGTTTGTTTAATACTCTAGCAAAGTCATTAAACGGGCAATTAATAAATCACTGTGTGTGTACAAGTTAGCCATGCACTGAAGTTAGTTAAAAAAAAAGAAAGAAAAAAAAATTATTTTTTTTGTTTGTTTTATTTTTATTTATATATAAATCTTTGTAATTAAAAAAAGAAAAATTTATTTTTTTTTTTTGGTTGATGGCTGGTTGATGTTCATTCGAATTAAAAAGATAATTAATTCGTGGTACATGAAAAATTTAATGAATGAAAAGGTACAATGCTTATATTATATTCAACGTATATTTTTGAAATAACATTGAATAAATTAGAGTTTTTACTTTTGTTAATTGTTATAAATTGTATGCATGTTTTTAATTAAAAGAATAAACTTATTCTTTGTAAATAAAAACTCGTTTATAATAGTTTAACATGTCTATTAAAAGATGAAGTAAAATTTAATATTCAAATAAAATAATATGCATCGTAAGAAACAAATATATATGTAATAAAAACAAGTATATATGTGTTTAAAAACGTATATTTATTTATACATACTCTTTATTAATTTGTTTGTTTGATACTTGATTTATTAATTGCCCGTTTAGTGACTTTGCTAGAGTATTAAACAAACAAATTAACAAAGAGCATTGTATAACTAAATATACGTTTATATATATATATTAGTTTTTTTTAATTATTATAAATGAGTTTTTATTTACAAAGAATTACTTATTCTTTTAATTAAAAACATACAGATAAACTATAATAATTAATAAAGTCAAAATTTTATTATATTTAATGTTATTTCAAAATATACATTGAATAGTACGTAAACATTTCTTTTATCTCTTAAGTTTTAATAAGTAAACATTAATTCTTATTTAATTTTTAAAACACAAAAGTCAAAAACATAACATAACAAAAAAAAAAATATATTTAATATTTTTTTTTTTAATTACAAAGATGTATATAAATAAAAATAAACAGACAAAAAAAAAATAACTTTCTTTTTTTTTTTTTTATTAACTAGCGTCAGTGTATGGCTAACTTGTATGCACACAAGTAGTAAACTAGCTTAGTGTACCACAAAAAGTTAATAACAAATTTTGTTAACCAATACTCTAGCAAAGTCATTAAGCGGGCAATTAATAAATCAGTAGGATAACTTTGAGCGTTACTTTGATAAGTATTATGTTTTAATTTTTATGCTTATAGTCATTAACCTTATTTGAGATTATCATTTAAAAAATATGAATAATATATTAGTAGTTATAAAATTGATTTATTAATTGGCTGATTAATGGCTTTGCTAGAGTATTAAACAAACAAATTAATAAAGAGTATGTATAAATGAATATACGTTTTTATATATATATATTTGTTTTTAATATATATATATAATAGTTTCTTATATGCATACTATTTAATTTGATTGAATTAAATTTTACTGTATCTTTTAATAAATATGTTAATTATTATGAAGGAGTTTTTATTTACAAAGAATAAGTATATTCTTTTAATTAAAAACACATCACAAAATTTTTAACAAATAACAAAAATTCAGCTCTAATTTACTCAATGTTATCTCCAAAATATACATTAAATATATGGTTAATAAAAGATATTATTAACCTTTTGTAGTACACTGAGCTAGTTTACTATTCGTGTATGTACAAGCTAGACATGCACTGACGATAGCTAAAAAAAAAAAAAAATATAAAGTTATTTTTTTTTGTTTGTTTATTTTATTTATATACATCTTTGTAATTTAAAAAAAAAAAAATTAAAATTATTTTTTTTTTGGTTGGTTGGTTTATTAATTGCCCGCTAAATGACTTTACTAGAGTATTAAACAAACAAATTAATAAAGAGCATGTATAAATAAATATACGTTTTTAAATATATATATACCTGTTTTTATTACATACACATTGGTTTCTTATGGTGCATACTATTTAATTTGAATATTAAATTTTACTGCATCTTTTAATAGATCTGTTAAATTGTTATAAAAAAGTTTTTATTTACAAAGAATCAATTTATTCTTTTAATTAAAAACATACATAAAGTTCATAACATATAGTAAAAGTCAAAACTCTAATTTATTCTACGTTATTTCAAAAATATACATTGAATATAACATAAAACATTATACTTTTTCATTCTTTTTAGCTTTTATGTAACACAAATTAATTCTCTCTTTAATTCGAACAAACGTCAACCAACAATCCTCCCAAAAAAAAAAATACTAAAAATTATTTTTTTTTTTTTTTTAACCAACATCTGTGCATGGATAACTTGTACATACACGACTAGTAAACTAGCTTAGTGTACTACAAAAGATTAATAACATATCTTATTAACCAACAACCCAAAAAAAAATAATAATAAAAAAAAAAAAATTATTTTTTTTTTTTTACAAAGATATATGTATATAATAAACAAACAAAAAAAATAGCTTTATATATTTTTTTTTTAACTAGAGTCAGTGCATAGCTGACTTGTATATACACAACTAGTAAACTGGCTTAGTGTACTACAAAAGGTTAATAATATATTTTATTAACTAGTCAGTGCATGACTGACTTGTATATACACTAGTAAACTAGTTAAGTATACTATAAAAAGTTAATAATATCTTTTATTATCCAATAATATAAAGTTATAATTTATAATTGTTATATTGTATTTGTATTAAGCCTATGATTAATTAATTGCCTATTCAGCAACATTGTCAGAGTAATGAGCAAACAAATTAATAAAAATCATGCAGATGTGTAACTACTGGTTTTCATTATTGAGAAATATATTTATGTTATTAATACGTAGACTTTACAGATATAGTTTACGTATATAAGCAATTATTCTTTTAGAAGCATTTATTTACTTTAATAAGAATATATCTTTATTATTATTAAACACCTAGATCTTCACTAAAATTGTTGCTTACGTAAATACTACTACAAACGGATAAATAAATTTAAATTTACCAACAGTATATTAAAAATATGTAAAAATAAGATATTAATGAAAACAAAATTTTTTTTTTTTTCCTTTAAATTTATAATTCAATTTTTTAACGTTTTAAAATTGATTCTATTTGTGGTTAATAAAAGATGTTATTAATCTTTTGTAGTACACTAAGATAGTTTACTAGTCGTGTACATACAAATTAGCCATGCACTGATGCTAGTTAAAAAAAAAAAAAATTATTTTTTTTTTTTTGAGTGTCGGTTGAGTTCGTTCAAATTAAAAAGATAATTAGTTTTTATGTAATAAAAACTTAATGAAAAAGTATAATTTTTTTTTTATATTCAATGTATATTTTGGAAATAAAATTGAATGAATTAGAGCTGAATTTTTGTTATTTGTTAAAAATTTTGTGCATGTGTTTTTAATTAAAAGAATATGCTTATTCTTTGTAAATAAAAACTTCTTTATAGTAATTAACATATTTATTAAAAGATGCAGTAAATTTTAATTCAATCAAATTAAATAGTATGCATCATAAAAAACCATTATATATATATTAAAAACAAATATATATATAAACGTATATTCATTTATGCATACTCTTTATTAATTTGTTTGTTTAATACTCTAGCAAAGTCATTAATCAGCCAATTAACAAATCATATACATACTTTTATTAGCTAGTACTATATATCAAGAGTAATAAAACTTAATTAAGGAAATATAAATATTTATACTTACTATTTATTAATTTATTTATTCAATACTTCAACAAATAATTAGAATAGCAAGTTAATAAATCACTTGTTAATTTTGTTAAATTTATTTATATTCATTTAAAAAAAAATTATTTTTTTTTTTAATGAAAGATTTAATGGAATGTTTTTCCTGTAAAATTTTTGTTGTCAAACTAAATTAATTTTTAAACAATAAAAGATCAAATTTGAAATTTTCAGAAAAATAAAAAGTATTTTATTTTTAATAATACATAATTTTTACTTGTTTTTTTAAAAGATTGTTAATGATTATAATTTAAATTTATTTGTTTATTTTAATTATTTATTTTATATAATTAACGATTTTAATGAAAATTTAAATTTTTAATAAAAATAAAGGTGTATATATATTAAAATAAATAATTGTATCCATAACAATAATTTCTCAGCTATGTAACCGTATATATAAATTTTGCATATTAATAGCATAAATATATTTTTACAATAATTAAAATCAGTAGAGTCACCATTACATACTACTTATAATATGTTAGTTCATTCTGTAGTAAAGTCATTTAACGAGTAAATTAATATATCTTATATACAGTAAAAAAAAAATAAAACGATAATACTTTTTTTTATACAGTATGTAAACAAAAAAAAAATTTTTTTTTTTGTAAGTTGATTTTGTTAGTTATATTTAATTTAATTTAATTTAAAGAAAAAAAAATTTTATTTTGGGTAATTAAATTTTGCCAATCGAATTAATTTTGAATTCATGAAAAATTAAATTTAAAGTTTGAAAGAAACCAGAAAGGATTTTATTTTTATTAATATTTAATTTTTTTGTGTTTTTTAAAAGAATGTTAATAACTCTAATATAATTCTGCTACTTTATTTAAAAAATTATTTTACATACAATCAATATTTTTAACATAAATTTAAGTTTTAAATAAAAATAAGTATAATTTTTTATTAAAGTGAATGCTGTAAAACATTAAATGGTTCAGTCATGTAAATTATATGTATAAATTTTATTTGTGGCATAAATATATTTTTAGAAAAATTGAAATTAACAAAGATCTCTTAGTATGTTCCTTATTAATTAGTTAGTTCAATATTATATCAAAGTCATTAAGTAGTCAATTAGTAAATTAGTAACTAAATTTTTTAAATAACTTATTTTTAAACAATGGCATTTTTTTATTAATAATATATATTTTTTGCATGCTTTTGACCAACAAGCGCTACATATTTTTAAACTACATTCCGCGTTATAAAAAAATTATTATTACATGCATTTTTTGAACAAATAATAAGTCACTAATTTTTTAATTATATTACTGCAATGTAAATAATTTATATTATTTATATAAATTTCTTGAAAAAGATTTATTATTTTAATCATTTTTCTTTTTATTTAAATAAAATAAAATTTGCAATTTTGACATTTAGAAAATTAAAATTAGCAAGAATATGTTAGCATATCTTCTGAAAAATATGAAGTAAATAATTTTTTAAGATCATATTGGTATCTATAAAAAAAGGAAAGAAAATATTGCATTTTACTTGGTATATAAGTTTTTATATAATAAAATAAGGAAAAACTAAAGAGAACTTTAAATATTATTTAAATAAGTATTTTTTATTTTAGCAATATGATTTATTAAACTTATTATAATTTGTTACATAAATGTATTAATAAATAAAAATTGGTAATTTATTTTTATTCAAACGTTTGAACATGTTTTTAAGTATGAGAATCAAAATATTTAATTGAAAAATATAAATACATAACTTAAAATTAACTTGATATATACAAGTATTTATACCTAATTTCTAATACAAAAACATAACATTTTTATATTTTTTTGATAAAAGTCTAATATAATTCATATAATTATAATAATTTAACATATAAAACGCATTATACTAATACTTTTCCAATTCTATAGATATAAAAAAAAAATATGTATTTTTATTTAAAAACTAAGTTAAAACATTGTGCGTATTATACTAGAAGTGTAATTGGATTTTATTATATCAATAATAAATTTTCTTTCTATTTTTTTTAATTTATGCAAAAAATAATTATGATAAATTCAAATAGAAAATGTTATACATTAATTTTTTTTTTTTATTCCTTACAATATTTTATATTAGTTAATATTTGCATTTCACAAGAACTACAAGAGGGGAACCCATATTTATTTTTAGAAGAGTATATAATTGTTTGATATTTTCATTTGAAAAAGCATATATTTTAATTAAATATTACATATGCACTTAAATTTTTTATTCACAGAATATCTTCAAATATTCATACAAGAGAAAACTCTCCTAGTATGAGAAATTTTATTGATGCAGTAAATATAGAGAAAGATGAAATTCTAAGTACATTATCAGATTCACAAATACAACCTGTCAATTTACATCTTGAACAGTATATACTTTTTATATATTTTAACTTAATTTTTTATTTTAACTGAAAGTTATATGCATATATAATATGATTTATTTTTAGTGAAAACTCAACCATTCATACTGAAACAGAATCCTCTAGTATAAGTTTAATGGGTACAGAAAATGTGGAATATGAAGATTATGTTGAATTACAAAATGCATTAGGTGGAA
>NW_021628730.1:0-6969 GCF_900005765.1 Plasmodium relictum | reverse complement strand
AAGTTATTTTTTTTTGTTTGTTTATTTATATATATATACATCTTTGTAATTTAAAAAAAAAAAAAAAAAAAAATTAAATATTTTTTTTTTTTTGGAAGAGTTTTATGAATGAATGTTATAAATGTTATGTTATGTTTTAATTTTTAGTGTAAATAAAAATTAAAAGAAAGAAATGTTAACTTATTAAAAACTTAAGAGATAAGAGAAATATTTATGTATTATTCAATGTATATTTTTGAAATAACATTGAATATCATAAAATTTTGACTTAATAAATTGTTATAAATTATTTGTATGTTTTTAATTAAAAGAAGATATTAATTCTTTGTAAATAAAAACTCATTTATAACTGTTAATAGGTTTATTAAAAGATGCAGTAAAATTTAACTTCAATTAAATATTATGCATCATAAGAAAACTGTATATATATATATAATAAAAACAAATATATATATATAAACGTATACTTAGTTATACATGCTCTTTATTAATTTGTTTATTTAATACTCTAGCAAAGTCATTAAACGGGCAATTAATAAATCAAACTGTTAATAGGTTTATTAAAAGATACAGTAAAATTTAACTTCAATTAAATATTATGCATCATAAGAAAACAGTATATATATATATAATAAAAACGAATATATATATATAAACGTATACTTAGTTATACATGCTCTTTATTAATTTGTTTGTTTAATACTCTAGCAAAGTCATTAAACGGGCAATTAATAAATCAGTTTCTAAGTTAAAAAAATATACTAATTCTTTGTAAATAAGTATAAATTTGTTAAAGTAAATATATATCTGTTAAGCAATAAAAAATTGCTTAATTCAAGTTAAATGTTATATGGGTGGTCAATAAAAAAATTGTTATTAACCTTTTGTAAAATAAAATGAGTGACTAGTTAGGAAAATATAAGTTAGCCATGCATTGACGCTAGTTAAAAAAAAAAACTAAATTATTATTTTTTTTTGTCGGTTGACGTTTGTTCGAATTAAAAAGAGAATTAAATTTTTACTTACGAAAAAAAAACTTGATAAAAAAGCATATTGTTTATGTTTTATTCAATTTGTATATTTTGAAATAACATTGAATAAATCAGAATTTAATTTTTGTTATTTGTTATAAATTTTGTTTGTATGTTTTTGATTAAAAGAATATGTATATTCTTTGTAAATAAAAACATATTTGTAAAACTAAACATATATATGTTAAGCAATACAGAATTATTTAACACAAATTAAATATTATACATTTGGTTAATAAAAGCTATTATTAACCTTTTTCAATACACTATGCTAGGTTACTGTACGTGTATGTACAAACTAAATGTACTGACACTAATAAAAAAAAAAAAAAAATATATATATATATATATATTTTGTTTTGTTTGTTTATTTTTTTTTTGAAATATTTAAAAAAAAAAAAATATATTTTTTTTTTTTTGGTGAGAAATTTTTAGTAAACAAAATTTATTTTTTATAAAAATAAAAGATAAAATTAATAATGTTTTTGTTATAATCAATGTATATTTCGAAATAACATTGAATAAATTAAAGTTTTGACTTTATTAATTGTTATAAATTGTTTGTGTGTTTTTAATTAAAAGAAGATACTAATTCTTTGTAGATAAAAATTTATTTATAACAATTAATAGGTTTATTAAAAGATGCAGTAAAATTTAACTCAGATTAAATATTATACATTATAAGAAAGTCATATATATATGTAATAAAAACGAATATATATATATATATAAACGTATAATTAGTTATACATGCTCTTTATTAATTTGTTTTTTTAATACTCTAGCAAAGACATTAAACAGCCAATTAATAAATCAACATTATAAAATGCAACTATATGTATAATAAAATAAATTTATATAAATGTATAACTAGTTATATATTCTCCTTATTAATTTGTTTGTTCAATACTCTAGCAAATTCATTGAGCAGGCAATTAATCAATCAAAATTGTACTATTTTTTTTTTATGATATTTCATTTTCATGCCGAGTAAATTAGTCAGATTTTATTATTAATTTAATAACATATTTATTTACTCTTTAGTAGAATGTTATCATTACTTAGTTTAACTTCTAAATTTATTATAAAAATAAAGAATATGAAGTTTAATAAACAATATAAATATATATTAATTTAGCAAGAATTATATTTTTTATATTTTACATTTAAAAAAGAACCATAGGTTTATATGTATATATTTAAATTATTATGTTAGAAGCAGTTGTAAAGTAATGAAACAATATTGAAAAAAATTAAACTTTCCTTGAAATTTTTACTTTTATTATCATGCACGAATAAATATAATAATTTTTATTAATGAAATTATCATCGAAAATTTATGCATTACAACTAATTTTAAAAATGCAATTTTAATTTTTTTAATCACAAATAAGAATATAAAAATGTATTTTTATTTCTTCCTTTAATTTAAAAGATTACATGTAAATGTAATAATTATTATGCCATGATTAAATATATTCATAATATTTCATTTAAATTCCAAAACGTTTACTTCGGTATAGCAATGAATGCAAATATTAAAGAAAAAAGATAACTGCAAAAAATATTTTTTTTATAGATGATGTATAGAGAAATATTATAAAAAAAAAATGCATAAACATAGTTATTCATTTAAACATATTTATAATTAGTATATAAAATTAAATACTTTATATTTATAGAGAAAAATATTTTTGATAATTTTTGTAAAAAATTAAAATTTAAAGAGTACTAAAAAAAACATTTATTTTTAGAATATACTCATATTTAATAATACTTTTTTACATTTAGCAATGAAGTTTGTTTTGTATATTTTAAAATGGATTCACTATTTATAGCAATTTTTAAATTCATTTAATTGCTTTACTTATATATATATACTTTTATTTTACAGAACATCTTTTCATTTTAATTTTTTCAAATCCATTTATAAAAGAAATTAAGTACAAGAAAAAAAAAGATTATAATCAAATAATTTAAAAAATGTGAATAATAAAAATTAAAAACCTAGTTAATAAAATTAGTTATTAACCTTTTGTAGTACACTAAGCTAGTTTACTACTTGTGTACGTACAAGTTAGCCATGTACTGACACTAGTTAATAATAATAAAAAAAAAAAAAAAAAATAAAGTTATTTTTTTTGTTTGTTTATTTTTATTCATATACATCTTTGTAATTAAAAAAAAAAATATAAAAAAGGTAAATAATTTTTGTTTGTCGAAATTATTTTTTTTTTATATGTTATGTTTTAATTTTTTTTTAGTGTTTTAAAAAATTAAAAGAAGAAATGTTAACTTATTAAAACTTAAGAGATAAAAGAAATGTTTATGTATTATTCAATGTATATTTTGAAATAACATTGAATATAATAAAATTTTGACTTTATTAATTATTATAGTTTATCTGTATGTTTTTAATTAAAACAATAAGTAATTCTTTGTAAATAAAAACTCATTTATAATAATTAAAAAACTAATATATATATAAGCGTATATTTAGTTATACAATGCTCTTTATTAATTTGTTTGTTTAATACTCTAGTAAAGTCATTAAATGACCAAATAATAAATCAAAACCATAAAATATAAAGATACTGATATAAATAATAATAATATAAGGAAAATCTTTGTTGAAATGATGAATTTGAGTAAAAACAAGAAGGTCATAAAAATATGTATTTATTAAATAGTTAAAAATTGAAAAAAACAAAACATAAAAAAAGTGCATGCATGAAAAAAATTATTCATCTAAACTTCATTAATTTTTTTATAAAATTCCTTTTTCTAAAATAATACATGGTCTCCTTAATATTTTTAAATAAAAACTTGCTAATATTTTAAATACTAATAAAATTCCTATTCAAAATTAACTTTATTAAAATTTATTGTATTATAATATAAATAAAAATAAAAATATTTAAATTAATTTGCAGCTTTTACAAACGAACGTGTGCTATGAGTATTATTATAATTATTTAAAAGGGTAAATAGTAGAGTAAAAGAAACCAAGGATATATTAATATTTTAGATATTTTTAACAGAGTTACCATATCATTTCATTTATTTAGATAAAAAAAAAAATTATCAATTTAAATTATGTAAGGCTAAAAAAAGTGAATTCTAAATAGCATAAATGTGTTCATTAATGTATTTTTTTTTATTATTTTCTTTTTTATTGCGTATTTTTTTTAACTTTTTTGAATCTTAATTTATTTGATTCAATAATATATTTTGTATTTGGAAAATATTTATTTAAATATTTTATAAATATACTAAAAAGTTTTAATTTTTAGATGACTTATATTTTTATTTTTGAAAAAAGGGTTATTGAAATTTAAATAAAATTTCTTTAATTATTTTTCATTTTACTCTACTATAATTTATTTTTAATAGAAATTTTATTATTCTATATAATTTTTCAGAATTTTTATTTTATATTTTAAAAATTGAAAATATTAATTTCATTTAAAAATAGTTATAATACCATAGCTTAATCGGAAAAAATAATTGTGACAATTTATATGAAAAATATTTATGTATAGTAAAAATATAACATTTCGATGTGGAAACAAGTGCAAATAATATAATGAATGGAAATACAACTTTAACGTTAGCTTTGTCTCATTCAACTCCTACTGGTAATGTTTCAGCTATTTCTCCCTCAACAATAGCTACTCCAAAATTGTATAGTATCGCATCAAGTCCAACAACAATGCCAATACCAAATCCCAATAATTCATCCCAATTAATTAATGGAACATCTACGGGAATTATACCATCTGTATATGCGGCTTCTTTAACGGGTTCGTCTATTCCAGCAAATATATCCATTCCACAACCTCCAAATTCATCACAATCAACTACTGCATCAGTAACAGATATGGCACTTGTTGCAAATGATACCCAACCTAACCACGCAACGATAAAACCTTCACTCACTACTTCAAATACTATAAGTTCCTCTGTGCATAATACAACTTCTAATAGCTCAAATGCCAATGTAAACGCATCAGCTCCTAATGGTACTATAGGGAATACAAAACAATCTGCTCAAGTACCTCCACAAAATTCCTTTACATTCTCCCAATTTACCCAATCACCTTCACCTACAAATGCAATTCAGACTTCTATGGATGCATCATCTCCTTCTGCTCCTTGTTTAATTATTTTTCCTGCTATTATATTTTTTGTTATAATAATAATAGTTTCTTATTACTATAAGGATTATATTTGTTATGATAATAATAGTTTATTATTATTACTATAAAGTTCACACTGAAATATATATTTTATTTTAATTTTTCTTTAATATGGTATAGATTAAAACTCCATCAATATAATAAAATTAAATTTTACAAATTTTTTATTTTTTTATTTTAGGATAAGAGAAAAAATAGAAGAAATATGTTAAAAAAGTAAATGATAGAATCAAGAAATTCACGTATTGAAGATGAGAAAAAAAAATATACAAATTTTATATTTTTTATTCATTTATGTATAAATAAAAAAAAAAATAATCATAAATATAATTTTATAATTAATTTTCATATTTTCCATTTTATTTGATTTCTCTTATTTTTCGTAATTTCAGTTGAACTACTATTAATATTTGGAGAAGTAAATTCTTGAAATAATTTTTACTGTTTACTATTCATGGTTAAGAAATATGTATAATCAAAATATTCCATGATGCCCTATTTAAACAAATTATGTTTTATCTACAACTTTTGTAATAACTCTTTATGTATACCAGTACTTATAATGATAACTACAAAGATTATTAATTATTTATGTGATGCTGTTCCTCAAATTAATAAAAAAGGAGTTAGCTTTATATAAACGTATATTAATAATTCTTATTAATTTTCATAAAATTTTTTTTTTTAAATATTTTGCGGATATACATTAACGTAATTCAACACTTATTTATATAATTGATTTATTAATTGCTTGCTTAATGACTTTGCTATAGTATTAAGCAAACAAATTAATAAAGAACATGCACAAATGAATATATATTTTTAAACATATATATACTTGTTTTTATTATAAATATGTATAATATTTATTTTTAATTAAACTTTGCTATATCCTTTAATAGACATGCTAAATTGTTATAAAAGAATTTTTATTTATGAAGAATCAGTTTATTCTTTTAATTAAAAATACATATACAATTTATAGCAATTAAGAAAAGTTAAAACTCTAATTTATTCAATGTTATTTGAAATAAATATACATTGAATATAACATAAGCATCATGCTTTTTCCTTCATTAAGTTTTTCACGTAACAAAAATTTAATTCTCTTTTTTTTGAATTCGAACCGTCTCCCGACAAAAAAAAAATATATTAATTTTTTTTTTTTAATTACAAAGATGTATATGCAATAAAATAAACAAAACAAAAAAAAATAACTTTATATATATATTTTTTTTTAACTAGAGTCTGTACATGGCTAATTTATTAATTGGCTGCTTAATAACTTTGCTAGAGTATTAAACAAATAAATTAATAAAGAGCATATATAAATGAATATACGTTTTCAAATATATATATATTTATATTATTGGTTAATAAAAGGTATTATTAACCTTTTGTAGCATGCTAAGCTAGTTGCTAGTTGTATACGTACAAGTTAGCTATGCACTGACGCTAGTCCTATATAAAAAAAAAAAAAAAAAATAAAGTTATTTTTTTTTGTTTGTTTATTTTTATATATATACATCATTGTAATTAAAAAAAAAAAAAATATTAATATTTTTTTTTTTTGGGAAGAGTTTTATGAATGAATGTTATGTTATGTTATGTTATGTTTTAATTTTTAGTGTAAATAAAAATTAAAAGAAAGAAATGTTAACTTATTAAAAACTTAAGAGATAAGAGAAATGTTTATGTATTATTCAATGTACATTTTTGAAATAACATTGAATATCATA
>NW_021628725.1:0-24395 GCF_900005765.1 Plasmodium relictum | reverse complement strand
CAATATCCTGCAAACTTACTTCCATGAAACCAATACATTAAATGGTTTCTATATTTTTCTGATATATATAACCGCTATGCTATGTAGTTGATTTATTAATTGCCCGTTTAATGACTTTGCTAGAGTATTAAACAAACAAATTAATAAAGAGCATGTATAACTAAGTATACGTTTATATATATATATTAGTTTTTATTATATATATATATACAGTTTTCTTATGATGCATAATATTTAATTGAAGTTAAATTTTACTGCATCTTTTAATAAACCTATTAACAGTTATAAATGAGTTTTTATTTACAAAGAATTAATATCTTCTTTTAATTAAAAACATACAAATAATTTATAACAATTTATTAAGTCAAAATTTTATGATATTCAATGTTATTTCAAAAATATACATTGAATAATACATAAATATTTCTCTTATCTCTTAAGTTTTTAATAAGTTAACATTTCTTTCTTTTAATTTTTATTTACACTAAAAATTAAAACATAACATAACATAACATAACATAACATAACATAATAAAACTCTTCCCAAAAAAAAAAAAATATATTTAATTTTTTTTTTTTTTTTAAATTACAAAGATGTATATATATATAAATAAACAAACAAAAAAAAATAACTTTATTTTTTTTTTTTTTTTTTTATATATATAGGACTAGCGTCAGTGCATGGCTAACTTGTACGTATACAACTAGCAACTAGCTTAGCATGCTACAAAAGGTTAATAATACCTTTTATTAACCAGTAGTGAACTGGAAATTCATTCTTCCATACTACATTTCTTGTATTATTCTTATTTTTCCATACTTCATCAGCAATTTCTTGGCAAGATGGGATATTATATATATCTTCATATTCTTCTGAAGGTTTATTAAACACAATGCCATGTAATTTGGAAGATCAGTATCATCTTCTATTGATCTAGTAATCCGATCAGCTAAACTATTTTGTACTCCTTCAGTGTGTTCAAATTATAAATTAAATTCAGATATCTCAATTTCCATCGATACAATTTTCCAGTATTAATTGAATCCATTCCAGCTAAACTTTTACAATCAGTTTTTATTAATACTTTAGATCCTTTAATATAATAATCGAATGTTTCACAAACTACTATTATAGCAAATAATTCTTTTTCAACTATACTCCACTTTCTTTGAACATCATTTAATTTCTTAGATGTATAATGGATAAACTTAGTTTCACCGGTATCATTATTTATCTGAGTCAATACAGCTCCTATAGCATAATCTGAGGCATCAGTATAAATAGTATACGGCTTTCCTAACTCTGGAAATGACAGATAAGTTATTTTAGCCATTTTATTCTTAATTTGTTCAAATACTTGTGAATATTCTTCATTCCATTCAAACTTTTTCTTTTTAGTTAACAATAGAACTAATTTAGAAGTCCAATTTGAAAAGTTTCTTATATAGTTCCTATAATAATTAGCAGCTCCTAGAAACAATCTTAATTTTTTCTTTGATTTATGCCCTGCTTTAATAATTATTTCTATTTTATCTAATGAAGGTCTTATTCCTTCTCTATCTATCATTTGTCCTAAATAGGTGATAGAGGTTTTATATAATTCGAATTTTTCAATATTTATTTCAAGATTGTTGTCCACCAACAATTTATAAACTCTTTTTAAAACATTATGATGTTCATCTATAGTTTTTGTTAAAATCATGATGTCATCAATATACACAACTATGCAATTCTCTTGAATTAATTCCATAAAAATGTTTTCCATAATTCTTTGAAATTGGGAAGGACTTGTTTTCAATCCAAATGGTAACACATTAAACACAAATGCACCACACTTAAGAACTATAAAATTTGCACATTGCTTACTATTCTCTTCTAGTGAAATATTCCAAAAACTATTTTTGAGATCTATTTTTGAAAACCATTTAGTACCATGAAACGTTTGAAATATATGTTTTATATGAGGAATAACATATAAATCATCTAATATAAATTTATTCAAATAGCGATAATCTATAGTAGTTCTCCACTGTCCATCTTTCTTCCTTACCATTACAATAGGTGAATTCCATTCAACTGTAACATTTTATCCACTTTTTGGTATAATATTATTAAAATTTTTTCACTTAATGGTCTAGGATTATAGCGATGAGCTCTTCCTTGTACCTTAATAGAAACTCTGTATTTATCGTTGGGTTTTATATTTTTATTTTCCCAAAGTTTAACACTCTTTTCTAACAAATTTTTAATTTTATCTTTACCCTTCTAATTATTTAAACTATATTTAGTTATAAAATTTTGTATGACATTTTGATTGGATTTTTCCAAGTTTTTCTTAGTACTTTTAGCTTTAACTTCCATGGTATATGCATGTATTTCATCTTCATCTTGAATAATAAGTCTTAATTGTTTCATTATCGTTATGCTAAGTAAAATTAAAGGTTTATTTTCCTTTATGATTACAAATCTTATTCTAATTGTTCTGCCATTATATAGCATTTTTATCACAATCTTTTTAGATTTTCTCTCATCATTACGAACAAATAATCCTCTAATTGAAAAAAGTGGAATTGTTAAATCAGGCTCTATATTTAATTCTTTTGCGATGTGAGTTAATATCGTACTTGCATCTGCTTCTGAATCTAGTGAGATATTTACTACTTTTTCATTAACTTCTACTAATCGTCTTCTATACTTCTCATAATCTTCATTGTCTTCATAGTATTCAATTATGTTAACACAAGATATGTCTCCTTCTAATTCTTCTGAATAATCATTCTCTTCATAATCGTTTGCTGATTTATCTCGTTCATTAATCTTATGAACCTGGTTAATAAAATTTGTCATTAACCTTTTGTAGCTCACTAAACTAGTTTACTAATCGTATCTAGTCAAAAAAAAAAAATATAAAGTAATTTTTTTTTTGTTTTATTTATTTTAATGTATATCTCTGTAATTAAAAAAAAAATTAAAAATTATTTTTTTTTTTTGTGGATTGTCGGTTGACGTTCGTTCGAATTAAAAAAGAGAATTAATTTGTGTTACATGAGATACTTAATGAATGAAAAAGTATAATGTTTATTTTATATTCAATATATATTTTCGTAATAACATTGAATAAATTAGATCTTTGACTTTTGTTATTTGTTATAAATTGTATGTATGTTTTTAATTAAAAGAATAAACTGATTCTTTGTAAATAAAAACTCTTTTATAACAGTTTAACATGTCTATTAAAAGATGCAGCAAATTTTAATATTCAAATTAAATATTATGCATCATAAGAAATCATTATATATATAATAAAAAACATGTATATTTAAAAACGTATATTCATTTATGCATGCTTTTTATTAATTTGTTTGTTCAATACTTAGTTGATAAAAGTATATATATTAACTTTTTGTATATAATAACTAGCTAAAATAACAGTGAAGAAATTTAGCTTCGCACACAATGTTACAAACACCAATCATGCGTTTTTAGCTAAATAATCGATAAAAAAAAAAATTCTTTAATTTTTTTTTTAACATTTTGGTTTTTGAAAGAAAGATATTATTTTTATTTTTAATTTTAATGAAAAGAAAAAGAAAGAATTTTTAAAAATATATAGACTGAAGTAAAAGACATCTTTAATCAAAGACACTATGTATGTATGTTTATATAAGATGTTTATTATATGTTAATTATACGTTATTTATTGAATACTTATAAATTATTAAATAATTAAATATTTTACCATCTTTGTGCAACTTCACTAAAAAGGAAAAGTATAAACTAATAGAAATGTTAAATATATTATATAAAAATTCTCTTTATATTACATTGTTCATTCGACACCTTAGCAAAGTCATTTAATGACTTTGCTAGAGTATTAAACAAACAAATTAATAAAGAGCATGTATAACTAAGTATACGTTTATATATATATTAGTTTTTATTATATATATATAGTTTTCTTATGATGCTGCTTTATTAATTGGCCGTTTAATGACTTTAATTTTATAAAAGATAATTAAATTTTTATTTGTTAAAAATTTCTACCCAAAAAAAAAAAAAAAATTATTTTATTTTTTTTTTTATCAGTGTAAGTACACAATTGGTTTGTAAATACACATACACAAACTTAGTGTACTACAAAAATTATAATATCCTCTGTTAGTCAGTGCATGGGTACTTATATATACACGTACAGTAACCTAGCATATTATACTGAAAAAGGTTAATAATAGCCTTTATTAACCAGTTAGTCAGTGCATGGGTACTTGTATATATACGTACAGTAACCTAGCATAGTGTATTGAAAAAGGTTAATAATAGCTTTTATTAACCAGTACTCTAGCAAAATCATTAAACAGGCAATTAATAAATCATATATATGCATTGAATATAGCATAAATATTATACTTTTTCATATATTAAGTTTTTATTTAAGTAAAAACTAATTCTCTTTTTAATTCGAACAAACGTCAACTTAAAAAAAAAATAAATAATTTAATTTTTTTTTTTAACTAGCGTCAGTGCATAGCTGATTTATATTTTCCTGACTGGTAGGTTCATTTTTAATATATATACTTATTTTTATTATATATAATAAGTATATATATTAAACATCCGTATACTTAGTTATGCATGCTCTTTGTTAATTTTTTTTTTCAGTATCCTAGCAAAGTCACTAAACTGGCAATTGATAAATCATTATTCTAATAATTTAAAGAAAATTAAATTTTTATTAATAATTTTTTAATCTTCATTTGATATAATTGAAGCACAAAATAATTTATATAAATGTATTATTTCTGTACTTTTTTTTTTGTTAAAAGAAAAAATTAATACTAATCATATTTAACTTCTGAAGTTTAAAATTTCTATTTATAGCTAAATATACATATAATCTTATTAAAAATAGTATATATAAAATATAAATAAAATATAAAAATAATTATTTCAATAAAATAAAACTTTATATAAAAAAAAAAAAATTTTAGATAATTTAATAAAAAAAATTGCAGAATAAAAACGTTTAAAATATTAAAAAAAAGAAATTATATAACATAAAGATATAATTATTCTAATATATTATATTAAATATTTAATATAATTTAATGATCATAAAATCGTTTACAATATTTAATTAAAAATTAAACAGTTAAATTTTAATAAAAATAAGATATACTACAGTTTATATATAAATTTTAAGTATGGGATTATTAATATCTTCATAAAAAAATATTGTGATAAAAATGAAAAAAAAAATAAAATATAAAGAAAGATATTATTTTTAAACTTATTACAATAATAATATTTTAATATACATTAGATAAAAGGTAAGGTAGTTCATATTTTGCAATAGTCGAAAAATGGAATGTAAATTGGGCACATGCAGCTACTAATGAATTCTTTATAAATAAATATTATAACAATATTTATTAATTATCCGTTCAACGAATTTGTCAGAATATTGAACAAACAAACTAATAAAGATAATTTACATATTTCTCTATTGATTTTATTTATTAAAATTATTTTATTAATGTTACTAATACATATATTTTTTTTTTATAATTTATATAACTGAGCAATTAATGTTTCAGAACTATTTGTTTATTTTAATAAGTGATCACTTTCATTTTTATTAAAAGCTTAAATCCTCATTAAGATTATTGATTATATATAATAATTTATTAAAACAAACAAATAAATATAATTATAGTTGTTAATTGTATTTTAATTTCATTTTAAAATCTTTTTTGTTATGTATCAAAAAAAAAATATTTTTTTTTTTTTAAATTGAGTAGAAATAAATTTAAAAAGAACACATGCGAAAAAAAAAAAAAAAAACGGTCATATATTTTTTTTAACTAGAGAAGTTATGATTTACTATATCCCGTATGAAAACTATTATTATATAAAAAGTTAATATCTTTTAATAAACAAATATATATGAAAATTAAAATTAAAAATTAAAATATATGAATAATACAATTTTTAGCTGTATAAATAAAAGAAAAAATAGATTATATTTTAACCAATGCTATATTAAAAAATAAGAAAATATATAAAAAATTAATAAAAACAATAAACACAATGATATGTAAATTTAAAAAATGAGATCATTACTTCTTTATAAAATTAAAACACAATATTTATGATAAAAAGATAAAATGTAAGATATAATCTCATTAAATACAGTTTATTATGATAATATCAGCATGATGAACATTAATCAAATTATAAATTAATAGTTCAAGTTTAGATATTCTAAGAAAATTGAAATGTAGGTTAGTTACATGAGATCATTAACCATTTTTTTTTAACAAACACTATAATATTGTAATTATTAGTTATAATTATTGTGATTATTTTTAAAATTACTATGAATTAAAAATAACAAAAAGAATGTACGTAAAAACGTAGTTATGAGTTATTAATATCTTAGTAACAGTAAGCAACGAAACTGAAATAAAAATTAAACATATGTAGCTTTATGTGAAATGGAGCAGCCATAATTATTATTCTATAACATAATTTAATACCATGTCAATAACACATATTTATATTATAATATTAAATTTATTTAATGAACGATTTTACCTTAAATGATAATTTGAATAAGAAAAAAAAAATATATTAACTGAAGTCAGTTATTTAGTTAGATTATATTTGTTCTTATTATATTATTCAAACGTTGATAAATATACAAAAAACAGAAATTAATAAATAAACGAAATCGCTGTATACAGCTTTTAATTAATTTACTTTAACTAATGGTAGTGTACTTTCATAGATATTTTTTTTTAATAAATTATTGGTCTCAAAAGTTCTTTACAAAAATAAAATTTAATATCATTTCCTATGTGAACTTTGTAAAATTATAAATATTTTACTTCATATAAAATTAATATATTTATATATATAATTTTTTTTTTTAATCCCCTTTAAGTTAATATAAGAGTATATTTAGCAGTTCTATTTAATCTTATTATGTTTTATTTTTATTGTGTTATGTTCATACAAGTACCTTTACACACAATTACGCTGTTAATTTACAGAATAATAAAAAAAAATAATAGATAACTTTTATTTCATTAACTTTAATTTACAACTGATTTCTAAATTAATTTTTTTTGTGACATCTTTTTTTTTAATTGCAACACTTGATATTTTAAGATAATCATTTTATTATTTACTCTATTTTTTATTTTACACATATTTATACACAAATATTACTTTTCTTTTCTTCTCTTCACTTTTATATATTTATTTTTTCTTTTTTAATCTTTCTGTTCTTTTTCTTTGTGTGTGCATTGTATAACAATGCGTTTATACATTTTAATAGATGCCATATATTTTGAAAATATATGCATGGGTATGTAACTTAGTCATTCTGTATTTATAATCAAACAATTATTATAATTTAAAATTAAAGTTGTATAAAAATAATACCATAAATAAAATACAAAAGAGCATGTTGTATTTATATCTACGTGAAAAACAAATATAATTAATTAACAAAAATATTTTTATATTTCTTTTAAATTTTAGGAAAAGAAAAAAAAATTAAATTTATATAAAATATGGAAAAAAAAAAATTGGGGGTGACCTTTTTAATTACATTATTTACTTTATTTGGTAACCTGATATATATATATATATATATATATATATGCATATGGATATATGTTTATATTTATTTTATATTTTTTAAAAGATAAATATTATATTCGGTGCAATATTCTTTAACTTTTTTTAATATATATAGATATAAGTTATGAGAAAAAAGTTAAAATAACATCAAATGAATTTAAACATAATCAAAACAATTTATTATTTGATTCAAGTTTAGAAGAAGGTAAAGAAATTAAAAATAATATTATTAAAGAATATAATAGCACAAAAAAAAAAAAATTAAAAACTTTTAATTTTCCTAGTGAAAATATTTATAATAAAAAAATTTATAACTTAAGAATTGTAGATGCAAAAGCATCATATTTACCTAAAAAGGTATCATCTGTAAACTTAGATTCTAATGAAAATACAAATCCATCATATTTTGTACATATAAAAAACAGAAGTCCAAATTCATCTAAAACATATAATACTAAAGAAGAAAAAAAAAAGGATAAAGTAAATGGAATCACAAATTCTTTTATTCAAACTGTAAACACACCATCAATTGACATAAATGCTTTGAATGAATACAACACTCTCATTAGAACAATTGAAGAAAAAATTACTATAGCTAAAGATTTATATGTAACTGCAAACTCTTACAATGATTTAATTTTCCATCTTAGTTATAGTAATAAATTAAATTTTGTGAAATATTCGTCACCTAAGATTGCAGATTTTGTTAATTGTGAAAATAATGCTATAAATTTTTATGAAAAAACTAAACAGGATATAAGAAAAAGATTTTATAATTTAATATCACTTCTAGGGGATGATGTAAAAAAGAGTTTATATGAAAGTGAGCTTCATTCGTTTAGAGAGAAAGTAAAAGGGGATCTAGAAACTACAAAGAAATACCATGATAGATGTATAAATAAAGACAGTACTGCTTTTAATTCTGTAAATAATTATATAAAGAAGGAATTTTGTGGTCTCTTTGGATGCAATGGTGTAGAGTGTGATTTATATGGATGTATTAATACAATAAATAATAGATATAAAAAAATCATTGAAGCTTATTTAAATAAATTAAAAGTAAATAAAAAGGCGGATAGCGACTTTTTACAAGAAATTGACGATTTCCTGAATTCTGATAATAAATTACTAAGAATTAAGAACGGAAATATGTGTGAAAAAGAAGTTAAAAATTCTTTAAAGTTATTAATAGAAGAAGTTAGTGATATTAAAGATGTTTATAAGAAGAATGCAGATATTACATATGATTATCTTGATAAGTTAAAAGTTTGTAACAGTCATGCACTTAAAAAAAGTTTTCCCTCATCCTCTATAGCGAAAGAACTTGACTATGTTTCAATTCTAGGTAATGGAATACACCATTATAAAATTTGGAATGATAGATTAAGAAGAAATTTTAATGAATATAAAGGTGAAGTTAATAATCTATTCAAAAAAGAATTAGAAGAACTAGGGGAAAAAATAAAATCATTAGTTTATCCCGAAAGTGTAAAATTAGAAAGTGAAAAAATTGTTTCAGATTCCCGGGAATTATTTAGTAATATTAAGAGTATAATTGATGGAGATATAGGAAACTTAGAATATTTATCACATGGATATAGCAGCTCAGAAATTAGTAGTATCCAAAGTGAACTTAATGCATTATATGCTGAAGTATCTATGCATAATACTAGCATAGAAGAAAAGATGAATTTATCGAACACTAAGCATAGTTCTATTATGTCAAGGTCGTCTGATATAGAATCAATGAAAAGAGAATTACCACTAGATAAAGAAAATAACCTGATTGATATTACAGAAGAGGTTTTAAGTATAAAAAAAAATATTGAAAATATCATAGAATCATCAAGTGATGAACTTGATATATTAAGAGAAAATTATAATCAATTACAAAAATTAGAAAATACAATTAGCGGTTTAAATGAACAAATTAATAAAAAAAAAAGTGATCTACAAAAATTAAAAAAACAAGAAGACGAAAATAAAAAAAATTCTATAGAAGAAATAAAACAATACTTGGAACAAATGAACAACAAAAATAATGATTTGCAGTCAATTATACATTTAAAAAAAAATGAAAATGAAGATCTTAAAATTATTGAAACATTAATAAATGAAACATCCTTTAATGATGAAGAATGCATAAGGGAAAAACAAGAGATAAATGAAAGAATTAATTCAGCTTTAAGATCTTTATTTGATGATGGAAAACTGGAAAAATTATTTGAAGAAATATCACAGTTTATAGATGAAAAAAAATCATTAAACTATGAGGATTACAGTCTAAATAGAATTAATGAGCTTCTGGATGAGGCAACAGAAAAATGCACTAAAATAATTAAAAGTGTAGATAGTGCTTCATTAACTGTAGAAAATGATGTAAAACCTACAAATAACAAAATCACAGAACTTAAAAATCGCATCTTAACTCGATTAATTGAAGATTTGCACAAAAAAATTGAAATATCTTCAAATAATTTTAATAGAATATGGAATTTAGCATCTACAAATATATATAATTATGAAAAGAACAAGGACATATTTAAAAGTTATGAAGATAATATAATGACAAGAAAAGATGAATTTCTGAAAAATTTTTTTGATAAAGATAATGATGTACAACAAGGAACAAATACCTTTCAAAAAACATTAGACCTTGAAAAAACTATTTGTGGTAATAAGAAGGAAATTAAAAAACAAATTAGTGATGAAGAAAATGCTGTGAGTGCTATAAGAGAGCAGTTAGAACAATACAACAAAATAAAATTATACTTTACTATGTATCCAGATACTAGCATTGTTAATAATATTGAAGCTTTGAAAGAACGTATTGACCAGGAAAATATGCACAGTAAATTAAGAGAGCATCAGACGAGGTTTGATGATGCAACTAGCTCAATTGATAGTAGTATTAACCTAATCAATTTTTCAAATACAGTCATTGAATCCTCTAAAATTTTAAATAATATTATAAATGAGTCTAATAAGAATAACTTATTAGTTGATGATTTGAAAAGAAGTGCGAACGCTTTAAGAGATAAACTATCTAGAGAGATTGCTATAATTAATGAAGAAAACTTGATAGAAGAAAATATAAAAACTAAATTTTTAAATAAATTAGAAGAAATGAAAAGAGATATAGAGGATAAAATATATCAAATTAATGATTTTGAGGGAAAATCAAAAGGAATTCTGCAACAATCTAAAACGATAAAAGAAAATGTTCGTAATGCTCTTACTGAAGAATATATAAAAACACTTACAGGAAATATATCAAGCCAAAAAGATCATTTGACAGATATTACAGGAAAAATAAGTGTCATAAAATTAGAAGTTGCATCATTAAATGTAGAAACCAACAATACAATTAATATCCAAATTAATGAAATTTCAAATATAATTCATAATCTTATAATGAAACTAGATCAACAAATTAATGATGAAATACAAAAAAATTTAGATATTTTAGAAAAATCCAAGAAAAATGCTGAAAATTATAATTCCGAAAATGATATAGAAAAAGTTATGAATAAAAATAATAAGGAAATACTAAAAACAACATCACAACTTATTAGAAATCTTATAGATATAATTGAGACACATAAAAATAAATTAATTAGCATTGGAAACGAATCTAAGGAACAAGTAGAAGCATCGAATTACCAAAAACAAAATAATGATAATTTAGAAGAAAAAAAAAGTAATACAAAACAAATTTATGAAAAAATGAAAAATATAATGGAAAAATTAAATACAGCAAAAGATGAATTAAAGCCTTCATTAACAGATATAAATATAAAAATTTTAGAATATAAAAAGATAATGATACATGATGCTATATACCAAATTAGTGATGAGAAAAAGAAGGCTGAAGAAGAAATACAAACTATTAGTTTATATAAAAAAAAAATTGAGCAATTAAAAGAGAATACAGCGAATATCACAGAAAATGAATTGGAAAATTTTAATTATGAAGAATATGTTGAAAATTCTCAGGATAGCCAAAAGAAAATAATAGCATTAGAACAAGAAGCTATAGCAATATATGAACAAATCTCCAATATCGAAATAGAAGATAATATTGATAATATTAAAATAAATATCGAATATAAATTGAAAGATATAAAAAAAAAAAAAAGTGACATCGATCATGCATTAAAAGAAATTAAAAATATGGAAAAAATGTTAATGTCTACAAGATTTAGTAGTATTATGGAAGACATAAAAAAAAATGCACAACAAGCCAAAGCAGAAAAAGAAAATACAAAAGAGAAATTTATAGAAACAGAAAATATAAATAAAGCTACATTAAGTGATATTAAAAAGGCAGAAGAATTAAGAGACTTACTTATAAATAACTTAGATGAAAAATCTATTGATAGAGATATAGAGGAAATTAAGATTATTAAAAATCGTGTTACAACTAATAAAGAAAATATGAACAAGCTTTTAACAAAAGCTGAAGAACATAAAGAAGCTTCAAAAATGTTTCACAACAATATAAGAAGGGGAAAAAATAAAATAGAATACTTAAAGAATCACGATCAATATGAAGAAAAAAAAATAACAGAAGATGTAATAGAAGAAATAGATAAATATGTGAATGAATCTGAAGGATGCTTAAATGATGCAGAAAAACATTTGCTAGGAACCAGCAAAAATTGTGAATTATCTTCACAATACGAACAAAATATGGATAACCTCTTATATAAATCTTTAATTCTAGCGGAAAAAATAAAGATTGAAATGAAAAAAAATGATGCAACAAATATATTTTTAGGAATGAGAGATGATTATGATAATATTCAAAAATTATTAGAAAAATTAAAAAAAAAGTTAAATATACTAAAAGAAGATGTCAATATAGTAGAAGAGTATGAAGTAAATGAAAAGTCTACTGATGCATATTCCCGAATTCAAATTATAAGAACTAATTCAGATAACGTTCTACTGGATATAGATGAAATAAAACAAAGAACACTAGAAATTTTAAATAAATCTGAAAATGAAGTAGACTCAATTTCAACGTATCTTGAAGGAAATGAATATTCACTAAACAATTTAGAGATAGAACAAAATCATTTAAAAAATGTTTCAGAAATTTTGAAAAAAATCGAAAATAAAAAAAACATATTAAACAATGAATCAAGTAAACTAATAGACCTAGAAACTAAGATTAGTAGCATGGAAGATGAAATGGAAATATCTAAAAAATCTTATGAAGAAGGAATTTTGGAAAGGATAAAAAAAATAGCAGATCAAAATAAAGAAGATATGGAATCTTTAAAAAAGTTAATAAATTTAAATATTGATGCCTCAATCATCTTCTTTATGGAATCTCCATCAAAAAAAAATGATATTACACAAATATTTGAAAATGAAAGAATTAAAATGAATACAATAAGTGAATCATTTGATAAATCATATAAAGCTATAGAAAATTTTGCTTTGTATGCTTTAGAATCATCTACAACATACAATGGTATGAAAGAAAAAAAGGAAAAAGCTAAAATAGAAAAAGATAAACTTAAAGGACAAAAGGAAAAAATGGAAAAATTGGTGGATAGTGTTAACAACATTAAAAAGAGTAAAGTTTTAAGATTTATATTTGATATGAAAGAAGAGTTAAATAGGGTTCACGAAAGATCCGAAGAAGAGCACTCTCAAGTAAGAGAATATCTTGAAAGCATTAAACAGAATGTTAAGAATATTACAAATTTAGATGATGTAACTTCTTCATTGAATGAGTTGAATAACGCAAAAATCAAAGATGGTGAAATAAAGAAAAGTAAAATAATACATTGCTCTTATAAAGATAAAGCATATGATATTTACAATGAAATAAATAAAGGAGCAAAATTTATAGATATAAATATAGAAATAGAAAAAAAATTGGAAAATTATGAAAAAATAAGTGATACAAAACAGATTGTTTTAAAAATTCAGAAAAATTCAAACGATATAGATACAAAAGCAGAAGAAAGTGAAAATATCATTATTAAAGCTAATAGTATTTATGAACAAATAAGATTAAGAGACGAATTAAAAAAAAGGATTAAATGTATGATAAATAAAACTGATGATTATTTGGAAAAAATAGAAAGAACAATTGAGAAGTGTAAAAAAATAAATAAAATAAATATTGATGATGAACACTATGATGAAATTTTAAAAAAAGGTGAAGAGTATGAAAATTTAAAAAAACTTTCAAATTCGTATTTAAATGAATTAAGCAAAATGGATAGAGAATTAAAAATTAATATAATAAAAACAGAGCTTGATGATAATAAGAATTCTCTAAATAACTTAGAAGAAACTATTGAAAAATCAAAAGAAGACCAGTCTCCCTTGATAATATTAGAAAAAGCAAAACAAAACATTAATACAATTACTGATGAAATAAATGATAGATATAATAGCGTTATAAACGTTGATACATCTTTAAATGAATTACTAGAACTAGGAAAAAGTTATAAATTATTTTTAAAATCCTTGTTGATTACGACTATTAATGCTAAAATATCAAAAGAAATGCTAATTATTCAAAAAAAAAAAAAAGATTCTACATCATGTGTAGAATATATCAAAAATAGCTGCAACTTTATAACTAACGATATTGATGACTTAAACAAAAGTTATAATACAAATGCCATAAGTAGTTATGAGTCGATAAACGTTGAAGATGCATATAATTTTTCAGAAGAATTTAAAAGAAAAGAAAAAGAAGCAATGGAATCAATTAGTGTTATTCAGAATTTATCTCTAGAAGTAGACGATAATAAAAATATAAATGAAATAGATGAACTTTTAAGGGAATTAAAACGTCTTTATAAAAAATTTAAAGAAGAAAAAATATACATAAATGATATTTATAGAAATATCAGTAATACTAAACTGAAAGAAATGGAAAAGATTGCTGAAAAATTTATTGATATAGCAAAAATACATGAAAATATTGTAGAGAGTCAAAAACATAAATTTTTAAGCAATAAAAATATATTAAAAGAAATTGAAGATTTTATAAAGAAAAAGGAACAAGAAATACTCACTGAGAGCAAAAATTCAGATTTTTTTCAAAAAACTAATAATATATATGAAGAGATTACATATGAATCCAAAAAAATAAGTGAAATAGAACATGTTAATAATAATGAAAACAGTAAAATGATAATGTATGCAGAAAAAATTTCTTATTTAATAGAAAGAACAAAATCTTTATTGAGAGATATAGATCTTTATCAAAATGAAAATGATTATGACTTATCAAAAGAAGTAAACGAAAAGATATTAGAAGAAATTAATGAGAAAAAAAGAATAATTAAGAAAAAAACAAGTGAATCAAAAGAAATTTTTGAGAATATAAAAAATAATATACAGATAAATAAAGAACTTTTTCATGAAATAAGTTATAGTCTTCTTTTTATTCAAGGTATTATAAAAAATTTAAATGAAATAAAAATAAATTATCAAAAAAAATCGACTAAGAAAGATGAGAAAAACGACACAGAAAATCATTTGAATGAAATAATAAAGAAAGAAAGTACAAATATTTCAATAAATAATAATATTAACAGGAATATTCTTTATGATAAAAGCAATCAAAAATCAAATGAAAAGGATAATAAAAGTAAAAAAAATAATTTTGGTAGTGAAGCAGTCAAAATCGCAGGAGGAATATTTGGTGGTTTATTGATATGTTCTTGTATTTTTATTTTTATTACATATAATAATGGGGAATCGGAAAAGGATAACGAAGAGAATAAAATATTTAAAGAATATGAAAATAATAATTTACATGATATATGTAAGGCAGATGAAGTTATGGAAGTATCCTTCTTTGAAGAAGAAAATTTTTAACAAAAAAATTTCAATTTTTTTTTCATTTTATATGCTTTAATAAATTTTTATGCAATATTTTAAACTATTTTTTTCGTTATTATTTGTTGTAATTATTTCATATTTATATTTTACCTTTTTTTTTTTTTTCATTACTTTCATTATAAACTAGTTTAGGAATTTTGAAAAAAAAAAATTTTATACATTATTTTATTCCATACATATAAAAAACTACACTTACGTTATATATACTATTTTAATGATTTATTAATTGGCCATTCAGAGATTTTTGCAGTTGATTTATTAAGTAGGTGCTTAAATACTTTTGTAGTAGTTTAAACAGTCAATTTAATGGAGTATGTAGAGAAATGTCCACTTCTTTTATTTACTAAAATATCTGTTATTATAAATATTAATTTATTTCTTATAAATTATGTTAAATTTAACGCAAATTTTATTTTATTTTTAATATAAAGATTTACTAATATATTTTTTTAATTATTTATCGTTTAATATGTACTTTACTAGTTATCTCTCATTTATGTTAATATGTGTGCCATATAATTGTCATTCGCTACACAGAAAAAACAAATTATTTTATCTATTTTTTTTTAAGAACATCAAAAAAAAAATATTATGCACGTATATATTTATATATAGGTTAATAATAGATATTATTAACCTTTTATAATACAATGTTCTGTTAATAATATGTAAAATAGTGAATTAACTAGGTATATTCTCTCTCTAATTTATTTACTAATGGTCATTTAATGACTTTTCTAGATTGTTAAAAAATCAAGTAAATTAATTGTTTTAGAAGCATTTATTTAATTAAAAAAAAATTCAACCTTTATTTTTATTAAAAATTTATATCTTCATTAAGAAAATTGATTGTATAAAATAATTAATTAAAAGAAACAAATAAATTTAATTATAGTTATTAAATCATTTAAAAATACATAAAAATTAAATATTAATGAAAACAGAATTCCTTTGTTTTTCTTTTAATTTTAAATTTAATTTTTATTTTAAGAATTAATTCTATTTGACTACAAAAGTTTTACAAAGGCCATTTCCATTAAAAATTTTTTCGTTTATATCTTCCCAAAAAAAATCTTTTTTTTTTTTTAAAATTAATAAAAATAAATCTAATAAAATGAACACACACTTAAATAATGGTTATATTTTTTTTTTAAACTAGCAAATACATGGATAAATTTCTATTTTCCGAAAGAACATCTATTATACTATAAAAGTTTAATGGTATCTTTAACTAGTAATCCTAAAAAAAAATTATTTTTTTTATATGAAACAGATTCTTTTTAAGAGAAAAAAAAAAAAGGATTTTGATAAATTAATTTTTAAAATTTTGGGGATTTTAAAATTCCGTCGCAAATTTTGTTTAATCTTTTTTTTTAAAAAAAAAAATTTTAATTTAAAATTTAAAAGAAAAATAAAAAATATTATGTTTTCATTAATACTTAATTTTTAATTTTCACGTTGTTTTTTTTATTGATTATTTTACTTAATAATTTTAACATGGATTTAAATTTTTAATAAAAATAAAAGCGTATTTTTATTAAAGAAAATAAATTCCTTTAAAGCAATAATTACACAGTTATGTAAACTCAATATATAAAGTTTATTTATTAATAGTATAATCATACTTTTGCAATAACTAAAATGAGTAGGGGCATCTCTACGTGCTCTTTATTAATATTTTACCTAATACTCTAGCAAAATCATTGAATAGAAAATTAGAAAATCATATGTATATATATATTTTTTTGTGTATGCATACTAAAGCACGTAACATAGTGCACGTATTTTTCTCAAATATTTTACATGCACAACTAAATTTTCAGTATCATTATGTTTCTTCTTAATAAGGATATAAATAGGTTAATAATGTCATTTATTGACTAGTAGTTTACTGAACAATCAAATTAATAAAGAACACAGAGTTATTTCTACTAATTTTATTTATTATAAAATTACTTCCCATATATAATTTATATTGCTTATATATTGAACTTATTAATTACCTATTTAAAATCTTATAAAATATTGCAAAAAACGTATTGATAAAAAAACTGCGAATTCTTAATTTTATTTGTTTTTATTAACTCTTTTGTTAAGAAGTATTTAAAATTGAGTCTTTAATTATTTAAAACTATCTAAATTCTTATACATAACACATAAACAAATACAATAAATATCTTATGTAAATATAAACAATTTTAACAAAAACATCTCACCTTTTAACATTTTAATTTTTAAGTACTTTTACCTCTGTATTCACATTTTTTCCCCTTTATCTCATTTTAATTTTCTACTATTTATATTATTCCTTATCGAAAGTGTATATCATTTAAATTTATTACTTTATTCATATAAAAATTAAAGTATATATGTAAAATAAAAAAATATGTAAAAATATATACATAAATTTATATATATATGGTGAGAAAGAGAGAGAAAAAAATTTATATACTTATTTATTAATTGAACAATAAAATACTCTTGTAGCATATAAAAGAATCAAATTAATACATAGTTTATACAGATATATCTACTTATTTTATTTATTGCAATATTACTTATTTTATATAATATACAAATCATTTTCTTTTTTATGATAACTTTTTTTTTATACAAAACTTTTTCTATTTTTATTTTTATTCATATTGTTTATTTTGAGTAAATAAACAAAAACTTATAAGAAATTAAAAATAATTATAATAAACTAGTCGTCTATAATAAATATAGTAGATATTTCTCTGTATTACCCCCCTATTAATTTGACTACTTAATATACTTTAAAAGTATTCAAAAGGCTAATTAATAAATTGGTATACAAAGAAAATACATACATTGACATACATTGTAATTTGTAAACTAAGGTACAGGAATCTAAATATGATTACACAAAAAGTGCGTGCACTAAGAAAAAAAAATATTTATATGTATTTTTTCTTTGTATAAACAATAAACAAAATATATTAATTTTTTTTTAGTATGCATACATGAAAAAAAAAAAAGATTATGTAAATGTATATATACACGTATATTATAATTTTTTTTAATATTCTTTATAAAAAAAATTATTTATTATTACTTTTTATTTTTTGGCGCAATACCTGTTATTTAGTGAATAGAAAAAATTTATGATACTGTGCATAATAATTATATAGTATATAAGTGGGAAATATATGATAAAGTTACTAATTGTAATTTACAAATAGTTAATAATATTTTGTAATAATTGATGTTATATAAAATAAGTATATATCACTTTACATTCTCTTTATTAATCTGTTAGATACACTAGTAAAGTCATTGAACACCAAGTTAAATCATAAATTAATGAAAAACTAAGTACAGTAAAAAATTATTTTAACATAAAATAAATTATGTCTCAAATTATTTAGCACAATTTATAAAGAGCTAATATTTATAGAAGTGTTTTTATCAATTAAAATAAATAGATATTTCTCTTCATGCTCATTATTAAATTTACTGTTTTAGAATACATAATTAATAAATGAATCCAATAATTAAATAAAATTAAAAATAAAATAAACAGGGAAATCACAGCCCATTTAGTTTTTTTTTTTTTTTTTCATTATACAGCATTTAAACAAAGTTTGAGATTTTTTATAAACGTTTACCTATGGCTTATTCACTTAGTAAATGTCCATTTGAATACTTTTACGGTATTAAATTTTAATTATTCGCATATAAAAATCATAAAAAAAATTATGTACCATCAATTTTATTTTATAAATATATGGAAAAAAACAAATAATTCATATGCATTCGTATTATATCTACTCCACTATGCATATCATTCTTATTTTTCAAAGTATATCTTTAGATACTCATATCTAGGTATATCCACCTCTATATACAAAATCTTGTTATATGTACCATCATATATATATCTTTATACATGCATTATTTGAATATCTTACTTGCACTAGACTAGTAACTTTTATATGTAACATTTTTCATCATATTAAGATGTCAAAAAGGTAAATAAAATATTTTACTTAAAGCATAAATAATTTTTAGTTATATTTTATCATATGAAAAGTTCAAAAATATCGATTATACTCTTTACTAACTACTACTTTCAATTAATAGTTTCATTCTTGTATATTTTATAATTCCGTTTTTCATGATATTTAAAAATGGAACTATCATATTATTAGACTTAACACTATGTAATTAAAATAGTTAATTATTAATATATTGACTAATTAAAGGTATTATTAACTACCTATATGTTTTTCATACGAAAAATAGAGAACAAACCAGACACATTTTCTAGTCCTAGAGGAAAAAAAAAGAAAAAAATTTAGGAAATTAATGTTATGAATTTATGGAATAAAAATTTATGTTGCAAAATGGACAATTTTTTTTTAACAAAAAAAATTGAGTTCAAAATTTAAAAAAGAACAAAACGGGTTATTATATTTTCATTAATATTTAATTTTTACATATTTTTAAAATATAATTAATAACAATAATTAAATTTATTTGTTTTTTTCTTTTAATTAATTGTTTTACATAATAATTTTAACGTGAACTTAAATTTTTAATAAAAATTAAAATATATTTTTATTAAAGTAAATAAATGCCTCTAAAAAAATTCCTCAATTATGTAAACTTAATATATAAAATTTATGTATTAGAAGCATAAATAAAATAATTTCAATAATTGAAATCAGTACGGACATGACATATATGCATTCTCCTTGTTAATATTTTTATACAATACTCTAGGAAAGTAATTGATAGAGCACAATTAATTAATCATATATATAATACTAAAAGTTGCATAATTCTGATTTTTTATTTTTTATTCGTTCAAAATATGTATATTTTTCTTTTTTATTATCACTTAAAATTTTAAGTTACTTGAAATATTTAAAACTATTTTTATATAGTACATATAATTATTTATGTTACTCTACTTTTTATCAATTCATTTCAGTAATATTTATATTTTCCTAACAGAAAAAAGAATTCTTAAAATATAAAAGCATAATATCTTCAATAAACTACTATAATCCTATACATTTATTCTTTGGTGTAAATTAATGCAATGAATAATTAAATTTGTTTAATAAAATGAAATATATTTCTAGATAAAAGAAAAAAAAGATTGGTCACTTTTTTTTCTCCAAAAAGAAACGTGAAAATAAAAAAATACTTTTTTTAATTCAACCCTTTTTGTCTTTCATTTTCCCGTTTTTTTTATACAAATTTATTTATGTATAACCATTTTCTGGAATATTATATATAATCTTTGAATATATCTCATACTATACATTTATGCCATTTATTTTATTGTATAATATAAACATGTACATGTATAGTAAAAATAATAATACTTATTTGCCATATTTCTCTTTTTTTTTCTGATTAACTTAATATTTTATTTAAATAAGAATAGGAGATAAACTAAAAAAAAATTAGAAAGAAAAACAGAATATGCAAATGCTATAAAAAAAAATAAAAATAAAAGAATAATAAAAAAAATTATAATTTTACATTATAAAATAAATTGTATTTTAAATGTTAATTTTAATCATAATATACATAATTTTGTTTAATTTTAGTTTTGTTATTTTTTTTCTTTTTATAATAATATACTGATTTATTAATTGGCAATTAAAATTTTTCTACGATATTTTAAAGAGTCAATTTAATAAAGATTATAAAGAGAAATCTCTATTAAAATTACTTAATATATATAATTATATATTCTTTATATTATAAACTTATATTTATTTTGTACGTTATCTTATTTTAGTCAAGATTTTCAATTTTATTTCTAACAGCTTATTTTTATTATTTTTTATTCTCACTAAAAATTTTAGGAATTAAGTTTACTAATAAATTATTCTAAAATTTTTCAAAAATTAAAAATAATTCTTCAATAATTTATTTTTATTTCATATTTTTTTAATTTTTTAAAGAAAATGAAAATATTTTAATGAACACAAAAGGTGCATGATGCATAAAAAAAAATTTCCATTCAGTATTTTCTTAAATGTTGTATAGAATAGGTATACAAATACACTTAATAACACTCAATGATCTAAAATGGATTTATTATATCATTTATTGACTATTGTTATTGTCTAAAATAGGGTAATAATACCATTTATTGGTCACATACCAATCCATGTATATTAATACCATTAAATTAATAACATATTTCAGATTAATGCATGCGATTATATATTTTCTAAGCTATAGTATTACGCTTACAAAAATGTATCTTAAAAAGAAAAAGATAATAAAATGTATATTTTTATAGTATATAATGCTTTTCGATTCTCACTATATTATTTTTCATAAAAAAAAAAAAATACATTTACCTATGCTAGATTATTTATTTATTATGAAACTATAGATTACTTTAAGTGTTAATATTTTCACTTTTTCTTAAATTAGAATTTAGTTATATATTATATGCTTTCACTGAGCATTATATAATATATATATATATATCATGGGAACAAGAAATCATTCTTAACCTTTCAAACAATTTCATATTCAATTAATTTTTCCTTATATCTTCTAAAATAATTTAAATAAAAGTTTTTCATAAGAAAAATTATTTTTTATAAACATTTTAATGTAAGGTTTTTTAAATTCTTAAGTAATAATTGCTATTTTTTTTAATTATTAATATTGTTGCCACTTGAAAGCCATATAATGATAAATCTTAATATTCCACAATACTTTTTCTTTTTACAAAAATTTTAGGCAAGTATACTTAATTTTTGAATATTCATCTTAAATAATGCATGAATTTTTCCCTTTACACATAAGTCCATTAATTTTTACAATCATTTTCTCTGAATACTTTGTTCAGATAATAAAACATTTGTCTCATTTGAAAAAATTAAGAAAAATTGTATAATCCTTTCTATAACAATTCAAATATTTATTAATGTTATTTATATCTTTTTTTTTTCACAAACATTCTATATGTTATAATTAAGCTACAAAAGTAAATTTACAAAGTTTTATGTTTTTAATATTCAATTTAAATAAATTTTATATGTTATTTCTGGGGGATTATTATTTTGATTTAAAATGTTAGAATTGTATCTTATGGAATAATATTAAGAAAACCATTTTACAAAAATTAATTTTTTTATATATAAACTAAAAGGTAAAATTTATTCAAAAAGAAATTATATTCAATTTTTTTCCTAAATATTTAGTTATTACTTTTTATATTATAAATTGCAAATTAAGTTATTCATAAATTTTTTTTTTATAATATTTCATTTTTATCATTTCATATTTAATAATACCTTAACTAAAACTTAATATGTTCTCATGCATTATTCTTATTTTATTATAAATTTCCAATTTAATTATATAACTCCTTAAATTTACATAATGCATACAAAATATATTTTATACATTTAAATTATTAATATAAGTCGACTTGGCTTAATAATATACTATATTTCGTGTTTTTTGTTCCCTTACATAATTATATTTTATGAATATTAAAATTTTCTAAATTAAAATATTTGTATAAAAAACAACATGGCTAATAAATAAATGGTTTGGGGTTTTAGTTAAATTATATTTTCTTCTATTATACTTTTTACATCATATATTACTTTCTTATACTTTAGGGAAAAAAAAAATTCTGTATATTTTTTTTAATTTTTTTTGCTTTGTTTTCTCTTTTGTATTTAAATGACTACCATTATACTCCTTTTTTCCTACATTTATTTTAAATATAATTAAAGGCTATTATAATTATTATAATTTTAGCACTATATTTATTATCCCAAAAAATTATACGCAAAATGCATCAGAATATATATATATAACTAATAGTGAAATTATATAAATATATAATGTTTCCAATAATGAACATCTTTTCTTCAAAATCTTACTAAAAATTAAATTAATTACATCAATATTTAATAAATATAAGAAATCTTTTTATTTTTCACATAAAAATGTAAAATACCTTATATTTTTATAAATTTGTCATACTTCTTAAAAAAAATTGATATTTTAAAATTGTTTATTATTATTTAAAGCATATAAAATATATACTTTAAAATATACTTTTAAATTCCTTTTTAAAAAAATCACTTTACCACTAGGGATAAGCCTCAACAGATCGTAAAACAAAGTTTACTTTCATGTTTACAGCACCCTGAGGCAAAAAAGTCGTCTACAATTAGTGAAATTCTTTTTTGTTGTTAAATTACTATTAAGTCCCTTAAAAAGGAACAGATAGGATTATTTATGTATTTGTAAAAAAATACATGTATAATTTCTCTTTTACATTAGCAGTAAAAGTTGAACAAAAAAGAACGGAATAGTATTGTTTAATCAGCATGGGTTCTGGCTTAAGAGGCGTTCAGCCATTATCCAACAGACTTAGCTTCGCAACACTGGTTTGTCAACCAATTGCTGTACCAATTGTCTGAACCAACTAATCCTCTCGTACCAAGTTGGATTACTGTCACAATACTATATATATATAATAATATATCATATGATTCATCAGTAGGGTAAAACTAACCTGTCTCACGACGGTCTAAACCCAGCTCACGTTCCCTATTAGCGGGTGAACAATCCGACACTTTGAGACTTCTGCGTCCCAATGATAGGAAGAGCCGACATCGAAGGATCAAAAAGCTACGTCGCTAGGAGCGCTTGGCAGCCACAAGCCAGTTATCCCTGTGGTAACTTTTCAGACACCTCTATATGCACAGTAAGAAATAAATTCCGTAATTTTGCAAATATAAAGGATCGATAGGCCACGCTTTCACGTTTTCTACTCATTCTGAAAGTAGAAATCAAACAAGCTTTTCCCCTTTTAGTCTACATGAGATTTCTGTTCTCATTG
>NW_021628720.1:0-7171 GCF_900005765.1 Plasmodium relictum | reverse complement strand
CTGACGCTAGTCTTATAAAAAAAAAAAAAAAAAAAAAATAAAGTTATTTTTTTTTGTTTGTTTATTTATATATATATACATCTTTGTAATTAAAAAAAAAAAAAAAATTAATATTTTTTTTTTTTTTTGGGGAATTTTTTGAAAGTTATATTATGTTATGTTATAATATGTTTTAATTTTTAGTGTAAATAAAAATTAAAAAGAAAGAAATGTTAACTTATTAAAACTTAAGAGATAAGAGAAATGTTTATGTATTATTCAATGTATATCTTGAAATAACATTGGATATCATAAAATTTTGACTTAATAAATTGTTATAAATTGTTTGTATGTTTTTAATTAAAAGAAGATATTAATTCTTTGTAAATAAAAACTCATTTATAGCTGTTAATAGGTTTATTAAAAGATGCAGTAAAATTTAACTTCAATTAAATATTATGCATCATAAGAAAACAGTATATATATATATATAATAAAAACAAATATATATACATAAGCGTATACTTAGTTATACATGCTCTTTATTAATTTGTTTGCTTAATACTCTAGCAAAGTCATTAAACGGGCAATTAATAAAACAGTTGGCCACTGTGTGATTTATTAATTGGCTGCTTAATAACTTTGCTAGAGTATTAAACAAACAAATTAATAAAGAGAATGCATAAATGAGTATACTTTTTCAAATATATATAATGATTTCTTATGATGCTGGTTAACAAAAGATGTTATTAACCTTTTACAGTACATCACGTTACTTTACTAGTCGTGTATGTAGAAATTAGCCATGCACTAACACTAGTTAAAAAAAAAAAATATATAAAGTTATTTTTTTGTTTTGTTTTGTTTTGTTTTTTTTATTATATACATGGTTAATAAAGGTTATTATTAATCTTTTTCAGTACAAAATGATAGGTTACTGTACGTGTATCTACAAGTACCCATGCACTAACTGAGTAATAGAGAATATTATAATTATTGTAGTACACTAAGCTAGTTTGTATATGTGTATGTACAAACTAATTGTGTACTAACACTAATAAAAAAAAAAAAAAAAATAGATATTTTTTTTGTTTTTGTTTTATTTTTTTTTGGGAAATATTTTAAAAAAAAAAAAAAATAATTTTTTTTTTTTTTGGTTTTTTTTGTGTGTTTTTTCGCTTTTAGAAAATTTTTTGTTAATTATTAATTTAAATATCTTTTTAAAAATTTAAAAAGATAAGATTAATAATTTTTGTATAATCAATGTTATATTTTAAAAATAACATTGAATAATATAAAGATTTGACTCTATTAATTGTTATAGTTTGTATATACTTTTAATTAAAAGAATAAGTAATTTTTTATAATTAAAAACTCATTTATAACAATTAAGGATATTTAAAAGAGTAATAAAATTTTACTCAGTCATAAATGCTCTTTATTAATTTGTTTGTTTAATACTCTAGCAAAGTCATTAAATGGCCAATTAATAAATCAGTGATCTATAATTCTTTTCTATATATCTGTATAGCAATTAGTGCACCATTAACTAGTCATCTAGTATGGATGCATTCATATTTAATATATAAAAAAGTTAATAGTAACTTTTATTAACAAATATTATAATAAGGATATATATTATAATAAGAATAAGATAAATTTTCTATTATATTAGATAAACGTCTCTTTAAAATGATTAGTGAGTCATGAATAATAAAAATATTAATTTCAGATACTTTTATTTAAAAAGTAATTAATGTTATATTAAATAAATTATTTCATTTCACGTAACATAATTTATAAAAGTTACGCATTTAATGCAAAATTTTTTTTAATATTAAAAAATATAGTAATGATTTCTATATATATTTTTTGTTAACTTACTTGCTCCACACCCATAAAAATGAATTGAACATAAAGTTATTAAATCGATGCTATAGAAATGTTTAATATACTTTTAATCTTGTATCATATTATTCTTTTCTTTAATGCACAAGAGTTTTAATTAGAAAGTTACTTATAATTTTCCTTTATGTTTTATTTTGATTTCTTCTATAATTAAAAGTACTGAAAATATTATAACAGATAAATTAATACCAAGAAAATATATTCTTTGAATTTCCATATCAGGATAATGGATATATATTATAGATAATAAAAAAGAAGTAAAAGATAAAATAGAAGCAAAATGTAACGAGCATGCCTTTAAAATATTATTATATTTTCCTAATGTTTTCTCATTATATTTTGGTTCTTTATCTACCTGTTTTGCCTCTATTTTACTTTCTTGTTCTGCATTTATATACTTCTCTGTTTTATTCTGTCCATTTCCTTGTTCTAATTCTGCTTCTACAATACACTGTTGTTCACATAATTTTAATTCTTCTTTTCCTTGTCCTGTCTTATATATTTTTTCCGCTAACAATCTATTAGCTCCTAAATTTAATACATTTTTTGAGTTATCTTTGTAGTTCCACGACCTAAAAGAATACCACTAAAATAGGAAAAATACATTTGGTGTAAAAATTTTTTTTTTCATATTAGTAAAATTTTTATTAGGAGAAATAGTAATAACAAAAAAATATAAATATTTTTAAGTAGTATTATTATCCTACATTATTAGAACATTGTAATACCCAAATTAAAAAGGAAAATATAAAAAACTTTATAAGAAAATCTAATGTATATTTTTTCTCTTTTTTATTGTATATTTTTATAGTTAGCATATCTGTGGTAATATAACCTCTATAAATGTAGGAATAAAGTCCTGGATATGCACTAATATTCGAGATAGAATTAATTTTCCTGTTCATTTATTTTTATTTTTAAAAATAATTAATATTAATAACTTAAATAAATAAAAATTAAAGTTTCAAAACTCAATGTAAAAATAATAAATGTTAAAATATTTATAAAAAAAAATATTTTAAAATATCTTAATTTTTCATTTAAAACATTTATAAGAATGTTCTTTTTAATATTATTAAAATACAATTGTATAATATATTTTGAACACTTATACATTAAATATTTAGCATTAAAATTGAATACATTTTTTAATAATTTCTTTAAAACAATTTTTTCATGTGTTAATAATTTTTTGTTTGCTATATAAAATAAAAAATAGATGAAATTTTAATAATAAAATTATAAATGAATAATATATTAAGAATAGTATTCATCAAACAATGTTAATAATTTCAGACCGTATTCTTTTGCTTAAGATAATATATGTATGTATTACTAATTCTGATAATAATAGAAAATAAAAATAGGAAAAATAAGAATAATTGCTTTATAATTTAAATTATAATTGCACTGTTAATTATTCTATAGTTTTTTAAGATATATTATATAAATTCTATAGTAACATAATGATGTTTTTTTTTTTTTTTACCTAAATTTATTTGATAATAATTTTATTTTCTATTATAAATTAACACAATAATAATATGCAATAAATTAATGTTTAATTATGGGAAGGAATAAAATGAGTTAAAAATTTGTGCATGTAGTAATTTTTTTATGTAAAAATTATTATATAATACTAAAAATACCTCATAAAAAAAAAAGAAAAAAAATTAAAAAAATAAACAAAAAAATAATAAAAATGTAAGCATTTAAAAAAATTTTAAAAGTTGCTATAATTCTAATTAAATAATAAAAATTATAAAGAAGATATATACTACAAAATACGCATTAAGGATGCGATAAATAATTATTTTAATTTTCTTTTAATGATAACATAATGAATTTACTATATATTACCATTTTAACTATAATGAAAAATTATAATAAAATATGAAATTGAGCACATGCATATATATAATTTTTTAAAAGAAAATAATAATATATCCATAAAAATAAAGGAAGGATTAATAATAGTTACTAATATACATTTATGTATATTACAATAATAAAAAAAAAAAAATTTATAAATAAATATATAAAATATATTCATTTAAAATAAAATTTATTATCAATAAGGGCATTAGGCTTTTTTTTTAAGAATTTGTATGTTTATTGAGTTTAAAATTAACAAAATTTTGTATCCTTTAATATGTAGTAATAATAAGTTAACATAAAGTAAACACTTTAAGTAATGTTCAATAATATCTTTAAAATATTTTGCTCTAATATTTTTTTGTTCCATGACATATTAACGTAATTCATAAATATGCGTATATATACATAAAATTATTTTTATTTTTTTTTTTTTTGATAAAAAAAAAAATCCTATTTCTTTTCAAATTTAAAAATTTATTTTTTTAATTGAATAGTTTTATTTTATCCTCCACCAAAAAAAAAAAAAATTGTAAACAATGATTTATTATTTTTTTTTAAGAGATAATTATAATTAAAAAAAAAGAGAATTAACAAGAAAAATGATATTATTCTTATCTCCAATTTTAGGATGCATCCCAGATACTATTTTAATATAACTAGAGGCTTTATTACTACAGATATATCAACATTAAAAATATATAGTAAAAGAGAAAAAAAAATATATTATATTTTCTTATAAATTTTTTTATATTTCTTAAAAATATTCATTTTTTATTTTTTTTGCCATTTTTTTAAATCAAAATTATATTAATAAAAAATAATCCTTTTTTTTATATCTCAAATGTTTTCTTGTTATTTTACTGGGATTCTTGTAGATCGTACAATTACAAAAATGACTTAATGTATAAAATTTAGAAGCTAAAAGATTATTAGAAAAAAACAAAGATAAAATAATTCAAAATAGAGGATTAAGATGCTACGGACAACAAGACATAGAGGCAAAATATTTAAAATCAGGGGAAGAAAAAAGCAAAATAAGGCATAATATGGATGTAGAACAAAGAAATGAAATAGAAACAAATAAGCAAAATGAAAATATAAAATGTAATGAGAAAATTTTAAGCAAATAAAAAATAATTTAAAATTAATTTCCTCCATCCTTATTTTCTTGTCATTTTCTTACTATATAATACTTGTAAATACATTCACTTTTGTGATATCTTCATATTTCTCTTATATTTTACTTTGTCTTGTATAATAATTTCAAACCAATTAGTACCATGAAATGTTTGGAATATATGTTTCATGTGAGGAATAACATATAAATCATATAATATAAATTTATTTAAATAACAATAATCTATAATGGTTCTTCATTGTTCATCTCTCGTTCGTACCATTAAAATAGGTGAAGTCCATTCTAGTTAACAATTTATTTATAACATTCAATTGTAGCAGTTCATCTACTTTTTGATGTATATATTGTCGACATTTCTTCACTTAATAGTCTAGGGTTAAAGCGGCGAGTTTTTCCTTTACCTTAATAGAAACTTTATGTTTATCATTGGGTTTAACATTTTTATTTTCCCAAAGTTTAACATTCTTTTCTAGCAAAATTTTCATTTTGTTTTTATCTTTTTGTTTATTTAAATTAAATTTATCTATAAAACTTTGCATGACTTCTTGATTTGATTTTTGCAATTTTTCTTTTGTATTTTCAGCTTCAATTTCCATTGCATATGAATTTTTTTCATCTTCACCTTGAATAATATCTCTGATTTATTATTTGGCCGTTTAATGACTTTGCTAGAGTATTAAACAAACAAATTAATAAAGAGCATTTATGACTGAGTAAAATTTTATTACGCTTTTAATAGCCTTATTAATTGTTATAAATGAGTTTTTAATTATAAAGAATTATTTATTCTTTTAATTAAAAAGTATATACAAACTATAATAATTAATAAAGTCAAATCTTTATATTATTCAATGTTATTTTTAAAATATAACATTGATTATACAAAAATTATTAATCTTATCTTTTTAATTTTTAAAAAGATATTTAAATTAATAATTAACAAAAATTTTTTTCTTAAACGAAAACTAAAACCAAAAAAAAAAAAAATTATTTTTTTTTTTTTTTAAAATATTTCCAAAACAAAAATAAAACAAAAACAAAAAAAAATATCTATTTTTTTTTTTTTTTTTATTGGTGTTAGTACACAATTAGTTTGTACATACACATACACAAACTAGCTTAGTGTACTACAATAATTATAATATTCTCTATTACTCAGTCAGTGCATGGGTACTTGTAGATACACGTACAGTAACCTATCATTTTGTACTGAAAAAGGTTAATAATAACCTTTATTAACCAATATCCTAATCGTTTCATTGTCGTAACACTAAGTAAAATAAACGATTTACTTTTCTCAATTATTACAAACCATATTTTAATTGTTCTGCTATTATATAGCATTTTTATCCCAACCTTTTTAGATTTTCTCTCATTATAATTTATTAATTGACTGCTTAATGATTTTTCTAGAGTATTAAAAAAACAAATTAATAAAGAGCATGTATAAATGAATATACGTCTTTAAATATATATATATGTATACTTGTTTTTATTATATATATAATGGTTTTTTATAATGCTAATTAATAAAAGGTATTATTAACCTTTTGTAGCATGCTAAGCTAGTTGCTAGTTGTATACGTACAAGTTAGCCATGTACTGACGCTAGTCCTATATATATAAAAAAAAAAAAAAAAAATAAAGTTATTTTTTTTTGTTTGTTTATTTATATATATATACATCTTTGTAATTTAAAAAAAAAAAAAAAAAAAAATATATATTTTTTTTTTTTTTGGGAAGAGTTTTTTTGAAAGAAATGTTATGTTATAATATGTTTTAATTTTTAGTGTAAATAAAAATTAAAAGAAAGAAATGTTATGTTATGTTATGTTTTAATTTTTAGTGTAAATAAAAATTAAAAGAAAGAAATGTTAACTTATTAAAAACTTAAGAGATAAGAGAAATGTTTATGTATTATTCAATGTATATTTTTGAAATAACATTGAATATCATAAAATTTTGACTTAATAAATTGTTATAAATTATTTGTATGTTTTTAATTAAAAGAAGATATTAATTCTTTGTAAATAAAAACTCATTTATAACTGTTAATAGGTTTATTAAAAGATGCAGTAAAATTTAACTTCAATTAAATATTATGCATCATAAGAAAACAGTATATATATATATAATAAAAACGAATATATATATATATAAACGTATACTTAGTTATACATGCTCTTTATTAATTTGTTTGTTTAATACTCTAGCAAAGTCATTAAACGGGCAATTAATAAATCAACTATATACTTAAAACGTTATATG
>NW_021628714.1:0-9897 GCF_900005765.1 Plasmodium relictum | reverse complement strand
ATAAACGTACACTTAATTATACATGCCCTTTATTAATTTGTTTGTTTAATACTCTAGCAAAGTCATTAAACGGCCAATTAATAAATCACTAATATAATGTTTTTCATTATTTCTTCTTCTATTTTTAAGTTCTTTTTCATTTAAATTATCTTGTAATTTTAATTCCCCTATTGATTTATTAATTGCCCGTTTAATGACTTTGCTATAATATTAAACAAACAAATTAATAAAGAGCATGTATAACTAAGTATACGTTTATATATATATATTCGTTTTTATTATATATATATATACTGTTTTCTTATGACGCATAATATTTAATTGAAGTTAAATTTTACTGCATCTTTTAATAAACCTATTAACAGTTATAAATGAGTTTTTATTTACAAAGAATTAATATCTTCTTTTAATTAAAAACATACAAATAATTTATAACAATTTATTAAGTCAAAATTTATGATATTCAATGTTATTTCAAAAATATACATTGAATAATACATAAACATTTCTCTTATCTCTTAAGTTTTTAATAAGTTAACATTTCTTTCTTTTAATTTTTATTTACACTAAAAATTAAAACATAACATAACATAACATAACATAACTTTTCAAAACTCTTCCAAAAAAAAAAATATATTAATTTTTTTTTTTTTTTTAATTACAAAGATGTATATATATATAAATAAACAAACAAAAAAAAAAAATAACTTTATTTTTTTTTTTTTTATAAGACTAGCGTCAGTGCATGGCTAACTTGTACGTATACAACTAGCAACTAGCTTAGCATGCTACAAAAGGTTATTAATACCTTTTATTAACCACCTATGCATGTTTTCAGAAATTCTTTTTTTGTTCCTTATTCATTCCTTTTTTTACATTCGTCTAATGCTATCATATGTATTTCTATTCCTAATTTCGATATTAATTTATCTTTGTTTGAATCCTTATCTGCTTTATTTTTCTTCTCTATCTTTGTTTTCATTTTCTCTCTATTGTTTTTATATTTTTTTTCGTTTCTTTTTTTGTTTCATATTCTATCAACAATTGTTCTAACAGTTCTTTATCAAGGGTATGCGACTTACTTTGCTTTTGTATCCATTTCTTCCATATTATTTTTTGTCTCTCTAGCATAAGGTTAATTGTTCCCTTTTTTGTGCCTTTTATCATCTCTTCTTTTTCTATTAATTCTACATATTTATTTACCTCTTTTTTCCATTCTTTCTTTAAAATTTTAAATCATTGTTCCTTTTTCCTTTTCTCTATCCACTTATCATTCATTTCTGTCCATATTTCCATAGGGGCTTTCGTTCTAAAAAAATACTAGTAATTTTTTCTTGATCTGTTTCCATAATTAAGTGCTTATTAATTAAATCCAAATGCATGCCTTCTTTAAATTCTTCCATACAAATTTTAGAAATTTCTTCTATTCAATTTCCACTTCTCTTTTTGGAATTCCTCTAATACCATCATACGTACTTCAATTTATCCTTATCTTCACGGAAATATATTATCTTTCTTCTTTTCTCTTTTTTCTTTTGAATAAATACTAAGAGTTCTCTTACATTTAAAATAGTGATATTGGCATATTTTGCTATTTATATGTTGCTCAATTTGCTCCCATGCTTCTTTAGGATCTCTCTCATCGTTTAATTCTATTACTTTTACTTCCATAAACTCTTCTTTTGTATCATCTACTTTATGATTGAAGTATCTGCATATTTTTCTTTTTTTTGTATTATCTCTTTCCATGATAATTTTCTGATGTTCATTATAAAAATTATCAATACTTTGTTCCTTCCATTTGTCATATGCAACTTCGTGTTGTGAAACAGTTGTAGTTTTTCTTCTTTTGATTTCTTTTTCAGTATTCATTGAATCTTAAATTGTAGCTATGTTTGTGTTTTCTATTATTTTGTTTTAATATATGATTTAGAGAAAAAGTATATATATATATTTATACAATCATTCAAATAAGGCAAATAAAAATGATAACATTAGTCAAAAAGGTAAAATTATTTATTTTTATTTTGTAATAAAATTCGTTTAAAAATTTTGTATGTAAATTAAATAAATTTGTAAATATATTAGTGTTTTTGCGGGTTATAATAATATTATTAAACGTATTAATAGATTTTGTATTAAATTGTTATATTTTATAAATGTAAATATTTCATAATAAGAAGTTATTTTTAATTTGTTTTTCAGGGTAATTTATAATAATGTAGTTATTAGATAAAACTGATGTTTCTTGGAAAAAAATTAAATAATAATTTAAACAAAAGCATATTATATAAAATTAAATTTAATAAAAAAGTAAAGAAAAAAAATTATTTTACAAAACTTTCTTATATAAACGTATTATATTTTATTTTTTTTATTTTACATTATTGAATAAACTGCTTCTAATACTAATATATAAAGCATGGTTTTTATTCTCATCAAATATTTTTTTTAACATTTTCTATCTTTTTAAAAAAACTTCTTGATAAATATGAATACTCATATTGAAGAAAAACATTTTTTTTAAAAATAATATTTTTTTTAGAAATATTAAGTTAAATCATTGCAACTTTGTTGGTTCACTTTTGCATTTATAATTATATATAAAAAATTTTAAATTTTAAATTGAAATATATAATTATAAAAAAAATTATAATAAATATTTATAAATTTTTTTTTTAATTACTTGAGGGTTATTTTAGTAGCTTTTATTTCATTTTCATTACATTATTTCAAAAATCACTTTTCTGATCTTTATATCTACTTTTTATTATCTTCCTCTTTTTTTTTTTTGTAATTTTTTAATATATTTTTATATCTAGAATATTAAAATTCTTTAATCATAAAATATAAAATATAAAATTTATTTACCAATGTAATTTTATATACGTAGATAAATTAAAAAGTAAATGGTAAAAAATCATTTGAAATACGAAAGTTTTTTAAAACAGGAATAAATTAATAAAATTATAAAGGGATGAAGAAGGGCTAAAGAATTTATATATTTATTGAAAAAAATAAAAATATAGTTTCATATGCTAGATATTACTAGTGCAAAAAAAAAAAATATATACATTATCCGAATTAAGCTCAAAATAAAGAAATAATAATTTTTAGATGATTTTTTTTTTCTTTCTAGTTAAAATATTTATTAAATTGTGTGCAAAAAAAAAAAAAAAAACTTATAAAAAATTTAAAATCATTTATTTTCTTAAATTTGGCTTCTATTATTTCTATTTATGAATAATATTCAATATGTCACTTCATTTACAAAAAAACAATTGACAAAATAGTAATTTTTACATTTTTTTTAAGATATTTTTTTCTATAATTGGTTAATAAAATATGTTATTAACTTTTTGTAATACACTAAGGTAGTTTACTAGTCGTGTATGTACAAGTTAGACATGCACTGACTCTAGTTAAAAAAAAAAAATATATATATAGTTATTTTTTTTGTTTGTTTATTTTTATTATATAAATCTTTGTAAAAAAAAAAAAAAAATTTAAATTATTTATTTATTTTTTTTTTTAATGGTCGATTAACGCTCGTTTGAATTAAAAAGAGAATTAATTTTTGTTATACGAAAAACTTGAAACAAAAAGTATAATGTTCATGTTATATTCAATGTAAATGTTTGAAATAACATTGAATAAATTAGAGTTTTGAATTTTGTTAATTGTTATGAATTTTATGTATGTTTTTAATTAAAAAAATAAAATGATTCTTTGTTATAACAGTTTCACATGTTGATTTATTAATTGGACGCTTAATGAATTTGCTAGAGTATTAAACAAACAAATTAATAAAGAGCATGTATAACGAAGTATAGTTTATATATATATATATTAGTTTATATATATATATATAGTTTTCTTATGACGCATAATATTTAATATAAGTTAAATTTTATTGCATCTTTTAATAAACCTATTAATTGTTATAAATGAATTTTTAATTACGAAGAATTAGTATCTTCTTTTAATTAAAAACATACAAAACAATTTATAATAATTAATAAAGTCAAAACATTCATTTATTCCATGTTATTTCGAAATATACATTGATTATAACGAAAACATCATAAGTTTTATCTTCAATTTTTATGAGTTAAAATTTATCTTTATTTCTTAAAAATTTCCCCCCAAGAAAAAAAAATAATTAAAATTTTTTTTTTATATGTGTGGTTAATAAAAGCTATTATTAACCTTTTTCAGTATACTATTCTAGGTTACTGTATGTGTATATACAAGTTACCCATGCACTGATTGGTTCACAAAAGATATTATAATTTTTGTAGTACACTAAGCTAGTTTGTTGTATGTGTATATACAAACTAATATGTACTGACACTAATAAAAAAATAAAAAAAAATTAAAAAAAAAAATTTTAATTATTTTTTTTTTTTGTGGATGGATTTTTAAGAAATAATTAATATAGTTTTAACTCATAAAAATTGAAGATAAAACTTGTAATGTTTTTGTTATAATCAATGTATATTTGGAAATAACATTGAATAAATTAATAGGTTTATTAAAAGATGAAGTAAAATTTAACTCAGATTAAATATTATGTATCATAAAAAACTATATATATATATATATATATAAACAAATATATATATATAAACTAATATATATATATAAACTAATATATATATATAAACTAATATATATATATAAACATATACTTAGTTATACATGCTCTTTATTAATTTGTTTGTTTAATACTCTAGCAAAGTCATTAAACGGCCAAATGATAAATCAATTGGCGATAACGGCAGGAATCGAACCTGCGCGGGCAGAACCCATTGGATTAGCAAATCACAAGACGAAAGAAGATACTAAAAGGATTTGATTGGATATATTTGAAGAGATAATAAATCTCAGTGAATCTTATGTGTTCAATAAGAAAAACAAAGAAGAACTTGATAAAGTTAAAGTTTTGCATAGGTTACCACAATTAGACTATAAGTCAATGGTAAATTATTTTAAGTGGTTTGGAAATTTTGAAGATTTAGTAGAGATGGAAAGGTTAACAAGAATGAAAACATGCATGATAATGAAATTATTGTTACCAAGAATATATTCCAAAAAGATAACTAGTTTAGCAAAGGATGATCAAATCATCAATGTACAACAATTAAAAATAAAAATATCAAGGTTACTGTTAACTGATAACGATGAGAGAATAGTACAACTGCAAAGCTTCATTATTCCTACAAGAGAATTGACTATAGCTGACGCCATAAAATCATTTAACACGAACTGTATGTTGTCCGTTAATAGTTGCTTATGCTTTGAAGAAAATAATTGTTTCTCTTTCAAGGATATATGGAAAATTTTTAGGCTTCATGTCCCAAAGAAATACTTAACTTCAATACACATTAATTAATAAAAGATGTGTTATTAATGAAAGCTATATCTTCTGCATTAAAATTAGAAAATAAAGTCAGCATTAAAAAGTTAAAATCAAAAGTTGAAGTGTACGCCTTGAAACATGAGAATATTGGAAGATGCAATATAATTGAGAATAGAACATATGTTAAATGTTTTTGTTGTAGAGAACAAGGATATTTTAAGAAAGATTGCATACATCGTAAAAAAAGATGTGAAAATTGTAATATAATAAGACACTTAACGAAGGTATGCACAAATAAGATATTAAGAGATAATGAGGATGAAATTTAGGGAATAATAGCAAACAAAAGGTATGATGTGCATGTTAAAATGCTTAAAAATGAAACTAATCCACATATAATCCGTCAAATGCAAAAATATCTTGATAAGAAGATGGAGCATATCACAAAACAAAAGGAGAGAGCAAAAGAAAGGTATAAAGAAAAACAACAAGCTAAGGAAAGCGATGAAGACTTTACTAGAAAACAAAATAGCGTTCATAAAATTAGTGAGCAAGATGAATCAGCAAAGGAATCTGAAGACAATAATTATTTAGAAAAATCAGAAGGAGACACATTGTGTTTATATAATTGAATAATATTAAGACAATCAAGATTGTGAGAAGTATAGAAGACGATTAGTAGAAGTTAATGGAAAAGTAGTAAATATCTTACTAGACTCAGGAGCAAATGTAAGTATTATGTTAACTCACAGTGCAAAAGAATTAAATATAGAGACTGATTTAACAATTCCAACTTTTTCAATTAGTGATTTATTAATTGATCATTTAATGACTTTGCTAGAGTATTAAACAAACAAATTAATAAAGAGCATTGTATAACTAAATATACGCTTATATATATATTAGTTTTTTTTTAATTATTATAAATGAGTTTTTATTTACAAAGAATTAGTTATTTTTTTAATTAAAAACATACAGATAAACTATAACAATTAATAAAGTCAAGACTTTATATTATTCAATGTTATTTCAAAAATATACATTGAATATAACATAAACATTATCCTTTTATCTCTTAAGTTTTAATAAGTTAACATTTCTTATTTTAATTTTTAAAACACAAAAATTAAAACATAACATAACATAAAAAAAAAAATAATTTCTACCACAAAAAAAAAATATATTTAATTTTTTTTTTTTTTTTAATTACAAAGATGTATATATATATAAATAAACAAACAAAAAAAATAACTTTTTTTTTTTTTTTTTTACAAAGATGTATATTTTGTAAATAAACAAATAAAAAAAATAACTTTATTTTATTTTTACAAAGATGTATATTTTGTAAATAAACAAATAAAAAAAATAACTTTATTTTATTTTATTTTTATCTAGCGTCAGTGCATATTGGTTTATTAATTGCCCGCTTAATGACTTTGCTAGAGTATTAAACAAATTAATAAAGAGCATTTATGACTGAGTAAAATTTTATTACTTTTTTAATAGCCTTATTAATTGTTATAAATGAGTTTTTAATTATAAAGAATTACTTATTCTTTTAATTAAAAACATACATACAAACTATAACAATTAATAAAGTCAAAACTTTATATTATTCAATGTTATTTCAAAATATAACATTGATTATAACAAAACATTATTAATTTTATCTTTTTAATTATATAAAAGATAATTAAATTTTTATTTACTAAAAATTTTCCACCAAAAAAAAAAAAAATTATTTATTTTTTTTTTTTTTAAATTACAAAGATGTATATAAATCAAAATAAACAAGCAAAAAAAAATTTTATATATTTTTTTTTTTAACTAGAGTCATTGCATGACCAACTTGTACATACACTACTAGTAAACTAGCTTAGTTTATGGTCAATGAATAAATCCATTACCCTTAATTATTATGCATTTTAAGTATTTAAAATTTAAATAATTATGTCTTCTTTAGGAAAATATTGCATGCTAAAAAATTAAGCTATTAGAACCTTGACTAACTTAGTGTGTCTAATACATATATTTTTTGTTAAGACACATCTCGGTTATAATTATATTATGTCTTTTTTTTTTATTTTTTTATTTTTTTTTTGCGTGTTTTATTTTTTTAAAAAAAAAAAAAAATTTTAAAAAAGAAGAGAAATTAAATGGGAAAAGATTAGCAAGTGGATTGCTTTTATTTTTTTTGAACTTTTATAGATTTTAAAAAATTTTAGTGATTTAATTAATTTTGTATTATAAATAAGATCTATAATACAAAATTATAAAGGAGTCCTAAAATTTGCTCCTTATTAACTTGGATATTCATTACTTTTATTCAAGTCTTTGAATATCCATTTAATAAATCAATGTACTATAAAAGGTTAGTAATATCTTTTATTAACCAGTTCTCCAATATTTTTTGTTATAGGTGTTACTTTTTCATTTATGATAATTATAGAATTACTAAGAGTATTTTCTATTTCTTAAGACTTTTTTGTTGCTTCATATAATATTTTTTTAAGTTTTCCATGTTTTTTTCTTGATAATTTAATGAATTTTTTTCAATTAAAAATCTTGATATTTCATTAAATGATTCTTTTAATTTTCCATTATTAAATAATTCTTCTAAAGAAAATTTTTTTTTTATCTATCTCTTGTATTTTTTTTTGTATATTCATTATTATTAAAAAATATCTCATTTTAAAAAATTTTAATAATATTAAGGTCTTTTTTGTAACTTTCTTTTATATCTATAATTGTCTCAAAATTACATATTTTCTTATTTATTTCTTTAAGTATTTTTTTATTTCTTCTATTGCATTTTTGATGTTTTCATCTTCTCGTCTTTTTAATTCTTCCATTTTATCTTTTTTTGTTTTAATTTATGTTTATAATTTCTCAATTTCTCTTAATGTTTTGAATTTTTTATCAGAATTTTTTAATGCATCAAGTTCGCTATTTGCCGATCATATTATATCATCAATTTTTTTTTATTTATTGCATGATGTGCAACATTCATTTATTTATTTTCCTTATTTAGTTGTATTGTTTCTTTTATTTTTTCTACATTATCTTTCATATGCAGTTCGTCATATTTATTTTTCAAATTAATTTCATTTATAAATGCATCAGAATATAATTTAGTGAGTTCATTTATAATATTGGAAATTGTTATAATACTATATTTATAAGATAAATTTTTTAATCCTATAAAATTTTCATGAATCATACTTTTTGTACAACTATATATTTCAGTTGTTTCCAAAAAAATTTGTTCGCTTTATGTTGCTATATCTTTAGGATAAACTAGTGAAACCATATTTTTTCCTTATTCTTTTAATACATTTTTAAGAATGTCATCAAATTGATTTTTATCTTCATCAACATTTGTTTTTAACTCATAATTCCATTTGCTATAATTAGTTAATAAAAGTATGTATATTAACTTTTTGTATATAATAACTAGCTAAAATAACAATGAAGAAATTTAGCTTCGCACACAATGTTATTAACGTCAATCATGCGTTTTTGGCTAAATTAAAAAAAAAAAAATTCTTAAAATTAATTTTAACATTTTGTTTTTCTTAAAGAAAGATATTATTTTAATTTTTATTTTTAATTTTTTTGGAATTTTATTTTTTTTTGGAAAAAAAAAAATGAAGCTTTTAAGAATATATAAACTAAAGTAAAGGACATTATCTTTAATCAAAGATATTATGTATGTATGTTTATGTAAGATATTTATTACATATTAAGTGTATGTGGACTATTGAATACTGATTTATTAATTGCCCGTTTAATGACTTTGCTAGAGTATTAAACAAACAAATTAATAAAGAGCATGTATAACTAAGTATACGTTTATATATATATATTCGTTTTTATTATATATATATATATACTGTTTTCTTATGATGCATAATATTTAATTGAAGTTAAATTTTACTGCATCTATTAATAAACCTATTAACAGTTATAAATGAGTTTTTATTTACAAAGAATTAATATCTTCTTTTAATTAAAAACATACAAATAATTTATAACAATTTATTAAGTCAAAATTTATGATATTCAATGTTATTTCAAAAATATACATTGAATAATACATAAACATTTCTCTTATCTCTTAAGTTTTTAATAAGTTAACATTTCTTTCTTTTAATTTTTATTTACACTAAAAATTAAAACATAACATAACATTTATCAAAAACTCTTCCAAAAAAAAAAAATATTTAATTTTTTTTTTTTTTTTTAAATTACAAAGATGTATATATATATAAATAAACAAACAAAAAAAAAATAACTTTATTTTTTTTTTTTTTTATATATATAGGACTAGCGTCAGTGCATGGCTAACTTGTACGTATACAACTAGCAACTAGCTTAGCATGCTACAAAAGGTTAATAATACCTTTTATTAACCAAATACTTATAAATTATTAAATAATTAAACACCTTATTATCTTTATGGAACTTCACTAAAAAGTAAAAGCATAAACAAACAAATTAATAAAGAGCATGTATAACTAAGTATACGTTTATAT